>NC_048598.1:188220420-188317191 GCF_003668045.3 Cricetulus griseus
TGTCTGCCCCTTTCTGTGTGTGTCTCCTCCTCTTTCTCCCCTCTCTTCTCTCTCCTCTCTAGTAGTCTTGTCTCTTATACACTGTCCTCTTCCTTCTCCTCTCCTCCTCCCTCCCTGCCATGCCCTCTCTCCTTCTTTTGCTCTCCCTGTCTTCTGTCTGTCCGTCTTCTTTCTTCCCCTCTCTCCTCTCTCTTCTCTTCCCTCTCTCTATCCTACCCCTATCTCTCTTCTTCCCTTCTCTCTTCTGTCCCCTCTCCTCTCATCTCTGCTCTCTGTCTTTCTCTTCTCTTTCTAGCTCCCCCTCTCTTCTCTCCTCTCCTTCTGTTCTCTCTGTCTCTTCTTTCTCTCTTCTATCTCTCCCTCTCTCTTCTCCCCCTCTCTCCTCTCATCTCTTCTCCTCTCTGTCTCTCTCTTCTCTTTCTCTCTCATCTTTCTCCTCTCTCTCACATAGTCTCTCCCCCCATTTCTTCCTCGCTTTCATCTACTTTTCTCCTCTTGTTCTTTCTCTAGCCTTCTTTCCCCTTTTTCCTTTTACTCAACTCTCCTCTTACGACCCAAGCTCATCAGCAGAAAGCATTTGTGAGTGACCATCCTGGAGCAGAAACTAGTACCTACAAATAATTGAAGAGATTTGCACAGCTGCTTGAGCATGGTGGCCACATCACATCTTCAGTGAACATGCGTAAAGTAGAGAGAAAGCTAGGGAAGATGGAGGGTGATTAGCTAACAGTAGGTAGGACTGACATTTTGGGGCAAGTATTTGATTCTCCACCTCCCCAAACTTTCTGCACAAGTTAGTGAAATCTCCTAAACTTTTTGATTTGATGATCCATCTGTGACTGTTGCCTTAAGTATCTAAAAGATTATTTTCATTTTTATGTTTGTTAGGTTTGGTTTGCTATTATTATTTTTGAGACGGGGTCTTATTTACTCAGGCTGGCCTGGGACTCCAAAACCATTACACGTAGTTGATGAATTTCAGCTCCTGGTCCTCCTGCCTCCACCTCATCAGTGATAGGATGACAGGCATAGACTGTCACACAGTTCATGCAGTGCTGTGGATCAACCCAGTGTTTTATTTACACTAGCCAGGCCCCTGAGCTACACATCAATCTACAAACACATCAGAGAATTTTTAAGACTGGACTATGGACTTAAGTCCTAGCCTTCAACAAAATTCCATTTATTGCTAAGTTTCAGAGTCTCATTTTGATCAATTAAGAGAATGGGCTCATAGAGCCTACCACAGCAAGCTACAGTGCAGCTTAATTAGACAATATTTAAATATGCACACAGTTCTGCCCACATGAATTCTGCACATATTTCCTCTTTACTTCATCCCTTTACAAAAAGATGCAAATGCAAACGAATGATAATGGCCTAATATAATCCCATCCCTTACCTACGCAATAGCAGCCTCTCAGTAAATGCACGTGACTTTTGCAGTGAACACTCAAGGTGGCCAATGACACCGAGTGCAGGGTGAGCTGCCAGTTGCACAGTCTTGGAAACATTGCCTAGAATTCTGAGCTCAAGAAGCCGTAGCAGTGCATGTATTTATGTGTGCACGTGTGTGCATGTACACACATGTGTGTGAGTGAGTGTGTGCATGCCTCTGTGTGTGTGCGTGAGTGTTCACATGTATGTGTGTTTCCCCAATGAATGAGGACCCAAATAGGTTTCTAAAATAAATTTGGATAATTTGGCCATTTGAACAACCAAGTTGAACAGATTTTAATGGCATTTTAAGCCTTGGAAAATAAGGCTGCTAATGTGAATGCTGACAGACCCTCAACCATAACCAGACATCTATCGACACAGTAATAGCTTTAAGAGGGAGAGTAACCCACCTATTTACATTTTGAGTGCAAGCCTATTCCCTAGGCACACGCACACTTGAATCAGATAAAAGACTCAGAAACCAGTGCAAGCTGAGTGACAGGCATCATGGTGGCAGGAGGATGAACGGGGATCAGGCTTAAACACAACCATTAGAAATTGGTTCCCATTTAAAAATCAAATGTTGTCATCATGGATGGCGCTTGCTGGACAGTTAGACCTTTGTCAATTTTACATTTTCAGACATTTACATTGTCTGGAACAAGCATGGCAAAGACGGCCCCTGACCAGTGGTTTCCATCCAGGGAGCTGTGCAGCAGCAAACTGATGGACATTCGGGGCTGATTCCACTCCCAGGCCAGTGTCCAACATGAAGAAGGTGTGCCATCAATACTACCTGAAAGGCAGGAAGGTGAGAGAATACCAGAGAAGAAGGGGAGGAGGGAGAAAAGAAAGGAGATAGTCCAGATGCTGGGATTCTGAAAGATTCTAGAAGATGATCATGCCTACAGATGGAGCTGAGAGTTGGTCCATTCGAAAAGGTTCTGCCCTGGGGCCTGGATTATCACAGTCTCATCAAGCATGGAGGACCTAATGGCCCTTGCCTGGCTCTTTCTTTTAAGTGCTGCTTTCCCCTTCAAGCCTTACATGAGATGTTGGTGCCTTGAATGGAGGAGGTCTCTGAATACTGTAGGCAAAGGTGACACCCACCTCCACCCCCTCATGCCCACTGACTGCCATCCTTCTCCAATGCATGGCAAAGCCTCCCAACACCCCTCTCCCCAGTGCATCCTTCAATGGCGTCTCCATTGTCACCAGACACCTTCCATTACAAGTTCTGTTTCCTGCTCCTTCCGTCTTAACTGCCTACAGGGATCCCAACCCTCCGGGACTTAGACACAGGAGAGCTTGTACATTGCTATGCCAGCTCTCTCAGCCAAGACTGGGGAAACTGAGTCTTGGAGGAGTGGAATGCTGAGCACAAAGTCACCAGACAGGAAGGGATTAGCTGAGCAGACCCTGGCAAAGGTGGGCACTTGGCTCTTCAGACCTCGCTCTCTCGGGCACACAGCCCTTCCCAGATCCCGAGCCACATCCTGGCATCGCTGCACCAGCCTAAGCTCTGCCACTGTCTTGAGAAGTGTCATTCTGAATTCCAAATGTGCCAGCCTTATTACCACCACTAATAGACTTCATAATGATGTTGCCAATACCATCAATGGCATCTCTTAATGACACTTCATCAAGAGAAAGGATCCCATAGCTGCCTCTGGCATTGCCGTTTGGATCCTCTGCTTTATGGCAGACTTAGAATACTCTCTGAATTAGGAGCATGAGGACAACAACAACAATGGCAATAATAATAACACCTAACAGTGATTGGAAATGAATACTGTACCAGGTACCGTGTGTATGGGGGAAGAATTGGCCCAAATTATTATGGTTTCAAAGAGATTTCTGGTCACACATGTTTAAGAATTGAACAGCTATGCATCCCCCACGTCAGCAATAGCTGCTAAAGGGACAGATCCTACACACAAAAGTTCTCAGGGCCTGATTGAAATCAGCATGGACTTTAGGCCTGTCATTCCTGTATACACCATGGCATGCATGTATAGACAGAGACGCTTACTCAAGGTTAACCAGCTAGTGAACCACTGTCAGTCAGAATCAAAACTGGTGCCCATCAGTGTCCAAAGCACTGTTGCTGCCCTTGACCACATGAGGCACCTGGCCATCATGCTGAAGTGTCTGATGCTCAAGCTTGGGGAATTGCGGGGGCTAAGATGGAAGAAAACAAACTCTTAGCTCCAAGTCTGGAGTAAACATCGAGAAGCAGCCACATCTGGAAGCTGGTGGGAGTTCCCTGGAGACACCATGCTGCAAGGAGCCTTTGCATTACTCTGTTTTTCTCAGCACCAAGTATGAGGTAGGCTTCACAGGCTAACCTGGAAGGCAAACCGTTAGTATCAAACCTGTTCTAAGAAGACATGATGTTCCAAAGGGCACCAACAGATTTAAACCCCCAGATGCTTGGCAGATTTTGATGCAGAGTGCTTGGGTTAGCCAGCAGGCAACACCATAGAGATCATCGTGGAAGGGGGATGGTGATGAAGGGACCTTCAGCCTGAGCAAGGCAGAAAGCTGACTCCAGGAGATCTGGGATGATGCTCACTAGCTGTGTGACCTTGGGAAAAGTTTCATAGACCTTCGGGATGAGCCAGTCTCTCTGTGTAAAATGGGACATCACACTGATTAAGAAGTTAATTCCTTGAGGGTGGTCAGTCACTAGGATGGTGGATACTGGAAAACACAGCCAGGGGTTCAGAGCTCAGCTCCACTCTCCGCTAGCTGAGCCACCTTTGTCAAAATACCTGAACTTACTGTGTTTCCTCTTCTTATCTGCACACTAAAGAATGCCCTGACAGGGCTCTTGTGATGATGTGGTGAGTGAGTACACTTAGAGTCAAGGAAGAGAGTAAAGTGATAGCTCAAAGGCTGTCTTAGCCTCACAACTGGTGATTTTGCTTTGCCACTTAGTTTGGGTTCTGTTGGTGCTTAACCATGCAATTTCAATGGATAGAGGCCTTGACTGCAAAACTGTAAATACGTAGACAGACAGGCAGGATGGACTTAGAGTAGATAGATAGATAGATAGATAGATAGATAGATGATAGACATGATAAATTAGATAGATAGATGATAGGCTAATGAGAGAGGGGGAGAGAGAGAGAGAAAGAGAGAGAGAGAGAGAATGACAA
Source organism: Cricetulus griseus (assembly GCF_003668045.3). Classification (NCBI taxonomy): domain Eukaryota; kingdom Metazoa; phylum Chordata; class Mammalia; order Rodentia; family Cricetidae; genus Cricetulus; species Cricetulus griseus. The sequence continues at coordinate 188,225,022 of NC_048598.1, forward strand.
AATGTGCAGACACATGAATGGGTGCATACCAGACAGAAGAGACAGATAAGTGATAAAGGGACAGATGACAGAGTTTTGATGAGAAAAGCATGTAAACTCAGAGTTGGCCACTGCCTTTGAAATCCACTTAGAGAATGGGCTCTGCTAGTCCACCGTTGTGCAAGCTGATAGGTGGATTGAAGATTGATTGACATTCATGTAGAGCTGATGATGGCACCTGCTGATCTCAGCAGATCCCACCCGAAAATGCTTTTCAATTTCTTTCTCTGAGAAGGCACCAATAGTCCTCCTGGTGGCTTAGTGATGGAAAGGGCTTTCATCTGATCGCCAGATTTTATTTAAATCGGACCAATAATATGTATTAGTGGTATGTGCTGGTGACATTTCCTGTGACACTTCAACACACGTATAGTAGGTGTGTATGTATACTTGACACCATCTCACATTGCATAAAAATCAACTCAACAAGTCTCAGAGACCTAAACATGGTGCATCACACAATGAAACCACTGGAGACAGACCTTGGCACAAGCAATGACTCTTTGGCCATGACCCCAAAAGTACAAGAAATAAAAACAAGAACAGACCAGTGGGTTTAGAGCAATCTAAAAAGCTTTCCACAGCAAAGGAAGCAAGCGCATCCTGGAGAGAAGGCACCAGCCACTCATTTGACAGACGGCCGATGTCCAGAATACACAAGAAACTTAAAAAAAAAAAAAGAAAGAAAAAGAAAAACAGCAATCCAATTAAAGCTGAGCAACTGATCTGAATAGACACTGCTCAAAAGAAACAGTCTCCAAAGCTTTGAAAATAAAAGCCCTGCACGTCTTTCTTCTAGCAAAGCTGGTGACTGCTGCAGTTCCTTTAAATTAGGATGTGTGTGTGGAAGGGGGTGTGCCTTACAGTCTGAAGGAGACACCATGGCAAGGGGAGGAAGTACACGGAGCAGCAATAGCTCGAAGCCCCTGTTCACTGCTAGGTCCACCCCTTAGAATTTCTACCTCCACTCTCTGAGTGTGTGCTGATGTCAAGTCCCCCTTGGTTTTGGTTTCCTCACCATCAACATACCCACCCCCCACCTTCTGTTTCTTATTGAGATGGAGCCCTGCACATCCCAGGCTTGCCCAGAACTCACTCTGGCTCTGTAGCGGAAGAGGATGTTGTCTTGAACTCCAGGTGACTGCTTTTCTTTTCCAGGAAACTAAATAGAGAAGAAACAGCCACTCCGAGTCACGTGGCGTCATGCCACAGTGGACTCTGGGGGCCTTCACACTTCCGTCACAGAACAACAACTAAGTCAAAGGCCAACAGCGCGAGTCAAACCTCAGGGCAGCATCTAACCCAGGGTCCAGCAGATGTGCGGCACTGGACCACGTTCCTTCAGCAGAGAGCACAGAGGCCTCAGAGCCAGGCAGCACGTCCAGGTCTCCCGCTGCCTGGTGGCATGGGTGGCCTTTGTCTCCTTTCTCTCTGCTTTACGAAATGTTTCATAATGTCATGTTACTGTGACAAATTTGAAACTTTTTAAAAAATTACATTCTCTCTCTGGCTTCACGGGATATCCAGCTTTACTTATATCAGAATAAGAAGTTAAGAGCTGGCAAAATGTCTCAGCGGTTCAGAACAGCTCTTGCAGATGACTGGAGTGTGACTACCAATGTCTAGATGAAGAAGCTCACAGCTGCCTGTCACTCCAGCTCTAGGGAGGTCAGGTGCCTCTGGGTTCCATGAGCACCTGTATTCATGTGTACACACACACACACACACACACACACACACACACACACACACACACGCTGTAAAATTGTTTGTTTGTTTTGATGAAGATTCTAAAGAAAGTCACCCAGCTTTCCAGGTCTCTTAGTACTTTCAAAGCTCAAAGCATCAGTCATGTGATAACATCAGTCATATGTTGACATCAGTCATATGATGAGACTATGGTCAGACCCTGAGAGGACCACAGGGTAAGACTATACTAATCCCCTTAAAATGGAGTTGGGGTGCAGCTACTGGACAATTCAAAAGATCCAGACCACTGCACAACTCAGTGTTTCCATGAACCAGGAACACACTGTCCTGCACTGCTCAGCCAGTGTGGGCGGCACTCCTGCCGGCCATCTGTGGCAGTTCTCCAGGCAGATCAGGCCCAGACGCCCAGAGGGCCCTGAAAAACTTCTGCTTCACAGTAAACATCTCCTCAGACCCTAACTCCTGAAGGCAACCTTCTATTTGTGCCACCATGGCTCCCAAGCTCTCCGAGTCCCATGCACTAACCAGTTGTGACTTTGGAGTCTTTAAATGTTAGGCCGTATAATGAAAAGGGCAGGGAAGTGTTTCTAAATACCAATGAATTCCAGCATTTTGGGTTGCCAGAAGGCTGGGATCTCCCTCTGGTTCCTGCCCAGGCATTTGGGATTCACACATAATTCAGTCTTCTATAAGTAAGGCGACCCATCCTTCCTCCACAGATTTCTGAGACAAGCAGGCTGCTTGAGGCAATGTGCCATGGTAAGAGCCATGTTCTGTTAAGCCTAGATGCCCTGGGACACCAACAGGCCCCAGCTCCCCTCTGCCAGCCTCCATAGCTCAGTCTAGGGGTAGTGAGTGGCCCCAGAGGACACTTAAAAGTAGTATCTATGTCAGATTTTGTGGACATTTCATAGAAGTTGACTTAACTCTTACCAAATGTTAAGGTCATGGTCTGTTTCACTCTGCGGTAACATGAGGTGAATTGTTCCCATCAGATTCCCTCAGGAAGTGACTCTGTCCCTGCCTGGGGAGTTCTCTGGACCCTCACATGTCTTCTGACGGACACTGCTATATCATACTCTTCCCCTGTGAGAGTCCCTGGAATTTTGACTGTTGTGTGTGTGTGACTATATCATTCCAATTCAAAAGACAAGCCAACGCTTGACCACAGGCCAACGCCATGGATCAACACTTTGATCACCAAACCGGCCTGCCACTCAGCAAATCACAGGCCATCCCGTGTAGGCCCCATAAGCTGACAATGGCCAGCTGAGTACAGTGTGGGGTGGTGAGGAAATCTGTAGTTACTCTGCCAGTTTCTTATTCAGCCTACATTCCCTGTGCACCTACTATGTGCTCGGGGCCTGCTGAGTGTTAGGCACTATCTTCAGGAGCCTCTGTCCTGGCCCAGAATCCAGCTATGTAAACCTCATTGGAGAGAAAGAGACACATCTGCTAGAAGCCCTCGGAGCCTGGGAGAGAGTGGTATTAGCCGTCACTGCAGGGGAATAATACAGAAATCAAGGTAAAGGGAGGGTTGGAGGGACACCTAAGAAATAGGGGGCATGGGGCCATCTCCTAACAAGAGATGCCACATCGTGACTCGTCAGGCACACAGAAATCTTCACAAGGAGGTATGTTGGAGGGAAGTGGCCTGAGCAATGGCTCCGGCTTCATCCGTGCTTTGGACCAGGCAGCTTCTCCATAGGCCTCAGCGTTTCTTTCCAGAAGTGGCCTTGGACACCCAGAAATCCATCCAGATCTGCAGCATCACTGTGCTGCGTATGGCAGCATCCCATCCCACAAATCACACTGTCACTCTCTCCCAGGAGCACAAGGCAGAGAAAGGAGCTCACAGGGACTGGGTTTGCAAGGATGGAACCAACTTTTGGTCCTTCTACCTCCTGCCATACATAACATCTCTCTTTCCAGAAGCTACAGTGAGATACATGGGTCCTGTGAAGCCAGGACAGAAGAGCAAACTTTCCAGCAGCCTAGCCTCTCGAGTACCAGATCATCACCTCCACCTCCTAAATGACTACCCAAGTTGCTATGGTCCTCCAAAGGTCAAAGGCAGATGAGTTTGATTCTGTGTCCCTCTGGAAGGAGCCAGTGAGTATCACACTTTTATTCCATCTCTGTCCGTCACTGTTGATTCTCAGGCCATGGGTAGAAAGCGTGCGGCATAGACTTGGCCATTCACTTCTTCATGTACCTTGGATTCTTGTTTGTGTAGTGAGGACACTAGCCTACAGTTAGCAAGACATGAAGGGTGGGGACAGGGCATTATCTCTGCATTGGGTGACATCTAGCCCACTCCACAGTTGGAGTTCCCTTGCTGTCTCTTCATGGCAGTCAGGCCTGGAGACAGCAAGGATGACATGAGCTGCCTTAAGTCATGTTGCATCCAGGCAGAGCCAATGCACAGAAAGGACCCAGGATGCTCAGCCTGTGTATGTGCCACAGTGCGTGAGGACAGTAGTCGGCTGTTTTATGAGAAGCTCAATTTCCCCATTCCAGGGCGAACAGCCACTGCTCTATTCCAACTAACTAGACTGATTCAATTAACGGTGCTAAATACAGTTCCTACTTGAAAATAACTTCAGTTTACTGCTTCCACAAACCTCATTACATTTGATTAAACAAAATACATAGTAATAGAAAAAAAAAAAAAAGATGTTACAAACTTTTGGCCATGGCCCATTGACTCGGGCCCCGAAGCACTCAGTGGGGAAGAAGAACTAAGTACGAGTCTCAGAGTTACTCAGACCTAGACTGCAAGCTCAGATGCAACTTCTGCAAGCTCTGGGGACCTGCATGAAGATTAGCCAAGAAGCAAGCCGTGGGGCTCACTTCTGAGGCTGTGGGGCTCACTTCTGAGGCCCAAGGGCCAGGGGCAGAATGCAAAAGAGAGTGTGAAGTGAGGTGAGTCCCCATGCTGGCCAATACACTTTTGCTTTGCCATGAGCAATTTCTTGTTGTTTAATCATTTAACTGAGAGTAAAAAGGATCCCACCTGCCAGCCTCTCTCACTTCCATCATGGCAATCCGCCAAGGTTTACAAGTCGAAGCCCTATACCTCTGTTCTGATTGTGTATCACGAGATGATAAGGACACTACCAGGGTAAAGAGAAGTCACAGAGATAGGAGTAAATTGTATGGGGCTGATTGATGTCCCTGGAAGGGAAGGAGGGGACCACAGGACGCCTCTGTTTCCTTCCATTCACAGAGAGAAGAAAGGCCAGGAGAGTAAAAGACAGCTTTCTATAAGCCAGAAAGAGGTCACACTGGAGACCAGATCCCTCACCCCTTGCCATGGGCTACACAGATTAGTATCTGTGGACCAGCCCATGACCCTGCAAATACAACATCCCACATTCCTGTCTCCTTTGTCACTGACAGCTACTCAATGTCTCCATCTCCCTCTCCTCAACTCACTTACTGAACCAGACTCCTCCTGGGCCCAGGGTCACCTGGGTTCACTTCTGTGCCTGATTTGTTACCATGGCAGTATGCCACAAGCTGGGTGGCTTCAGCCACAGCTCCTTAAACCGTGTGTCAAGACTCCATGTGGTAACGGAATGTATCATAAAATTTTTGGCAATAGTGAAAGGTTTCTGAACACACAACAGTGGAAAGTTAACTCAAAAATCAAACACATAATGAATCCAAGATGTTTCTAGCAGTGCTCGCCTGTCTTGTGTTGTGTTGTGTGACCCATGCCTTGCATCACATAAGGCATGAGACACCTCGGCTCCCATTCATGACTGCTGTATGCTATGAACCACAGTGTTTTACTGTGCATACAAAGTGTTATGCTCTTCTAGACAGAGAATGGTTTAATTATAGAAAATAAGGACATTTACAATTTTCCTACCATTATTCCTCAGCCTGTATATATTTGGAATGTATTGTGCTAGTGTTTTGCCTTCATATATGTCTATGTACCTTGTGTGTGCCTGGTCCTATAGAGGCCAGAAAAGGGCATCAGTTCTCCTGGAACTGGACTTACATGGTTGCAAGCCTCCAGGTGGGTGCTGAGAATCAAACCTGAGTCCTCTGGGGGGAGCAGTCAATGCTTTTAATTGCCTGAGACATTTGAGGATACAGGTGACAAACTGTAGGTGCCTTGAAGATGCCCTTGTCTGTCTCTGCATCTCTGCCTCCACCCCTTTTCAGAACCCAGAGCAGGAGTCATCCTGACTCATCTGCATCCTGGTACACATTTCCTGGATGGAGGAGGGAAAGCCTGCTAGGGACAACCCCGGGACAGGCTGGAGAGTCATCTCTATTTCTCATGGGCTTTGGTGGTTTTAACCGTTCCCTTCCATCTGCTATGCACTGAATTATCAGTGACTATTTTAAATATTTCTTTATTGAATGTGTGTGTGCATGCACGAGCATGCATGTCACCCATGTGGGTGCTGGAAATTGAACCCAGGTCCTATGAGAACAGCCAGTATTCTTAACCGCCAAGCCATCTTTTAAGCCAACACAGCGATCGTTGTGTGTGTGTGTGTGTGTGTTTTTTAAGAGTTCTTTGCAAAGGAAAGCAAATGATGAGTGGAAAGAGGGCTAACTTCAAGCCATGACAGGTGAGGCTCTGGCCCAAAGGCCCCACTTTCCAGATATGGGAACCTGAGCCAGTCCCCTCATTCAGGCAGACACTGGAGTTGGGTGGGTACTGGGATTTCCATCTTCTGGTCTCACAGAACAAGAAAGAAATTAGACGGAGACATGTGGTGGACAGTAGCAGACACAGAGACATTTTACAAGAAAGTGAGCATTCACAAGGAGGGACACGGGCCAGACCTAGGCAGTAGAGGCTGTTCAGCTCAGCCACGCCCAGCAGAATAGAAACTTTGCTTGTCCTCTGGATGGCATGCACTTTGTTATTTAAGTGTGTTTGGTACAAGGGGCTTAGAATAAACTTAAGATGACCTGCATGAAGCAGTGTGCATACAAGGCTTCAGAAAGGCACCTGTCACTGCTGTCTGATGAAGGTGTCCTGGGCAGATACCCTGCATTCCAAAAACTGCACTTTACATATTAAAACCTACTGCTTCTCATTGCCACACAAGCAGAAGGTTCATTCCTCAACACCTCCAGGAGAGGCCCAGGGCTGGGCTGAGCACTGCAACACACAAACAAGGCTTTCGTTAAAATCCACACGTAATCAAAACAAATTGTATCTCCACCCTTATTTCCATAGGGAGCAGAGCTATAATGATTAATGCTTGACAATGATATTTAATTAAAGCTTATTTACTTTATAAGTACTTTCCTAGTATTTTTTTCCCGGCTACACCAAGCATTAGCATCCCAAGGTAATCTAACTTATCATAGGTGAAGACAAGGGTTATAATAATCAGAAGAAACACACCGGCATCAGAAACAGCCTGGAACCATTTTTTATAATAAAGCAGCTTCGAGGTGCACAAATTTGAAAACAATTTTATTCATCGGGTCTGAAGTGCTGTTTCTCTCTCCCCCCTCCTCCCTCCCTGCTTGTCTCCCTCCCACAAAACATACATCCCTTGTACAAAAATAGGTGTGTCAATAGCATGGTTTCATCTGGCTTTTGTTGTGAAAACCCCTCACCTTCTCCACTGCAGGCTTTCTCAGCTTCTGTCATAATTAACCCTGGAATGTTCAGCTGAGTGTATTTCTGCTCAGAAACCTAGACAAAAATCAACACTTCCAGGCCTGTCCCATCCCACACCAGAGATGCTCAGATTGCCTGCGGTGCCAGAACATGCAAAAGATACTGTGGAATTCAATTCTGGAGAACACATCTTAGGCCTCGAAGATTTTCCTACAAATTCCGACAGACTGGGTTTCAACCCATAGTTCTGTTTACTTTAACACAACTGAGTTTGTGTTAAAGAAAGTAAGAGGTCCAGACCAGGCTGGTGAAACCCACAGAAACAACTGACCTGAACATCGGGGAGCTCTTGCTTCCCAGTCTGATAGCAGGAATACCAGCCTGGGACTGATCCAGACCCCAGGAACATGGGTTTCTGTGAGGAAACCTCAGAAATCTATGGACCTCCTGTAGAAGCCCAGTACTTATCCCTAGCATAGGTGTGGACTTTGGGAGCCCATTCCATATAGAGGAATATTCCCTGAGCCAAGAAACACGAGGGTGGGCCTAGGCCCTATCCCAAAGGATACGACAGACTCTGATGACACCCTATGGAAGGCCTCACCATCCAGGGAGAACAGAAAAGATATGTGATAGGGTTTTAGTTGTTGGGGGGTAGGGGAGGATGGGTGGGAGAAGGGAACTGGGATTGTCATGTAAAACAATCCTGTTTCTAATTCAAATTTAAAAAGTTGGGAAAAAAAGAATTTTAGACAGCAAGAAAATTATGCTGTGCCATGGGTTCTGTTCATTATTGCTTGTTTAATGTAACCTGATGATTTCTGAAATGGTATAATCATTAGCAATTAAGGTAGACTAAATTTCTGTAGTTATATATTTTTTGTATACATACCATATACATATATATATATATATATATATATATATTCAGAAATATATATATAACAACAGTTTTGAAAGTGCAGTTATGTTACTAATGAGGAAATATTGAAACATTTGGAATGCAAATGACTGGGATAATCCAGATGTGAACTGATATAATTATATTTTCATTAAATTTACACTTAAAATAATTTGCGAATTTTACATGTAAAAAAAGAAAGAAAGTAAATGGGCGGAAATGGTTTTACTTGAGTTTATTTCTGTACATGGCATAACAAACTGTCCAAGTATCTAAAAGCAAAGTTAAATTTGAGGGGGGGGGGAACTCACCTTTAAAAAAGATTTCTTTTAAAGTCAGAAATTTGTCATTCAAGTCAGGTGCCAGAGACATTAACCGCATGGGATGTGACCATTCTCTGAGGCTCACCGAGAGAGCAGAGGGCTCTCGTGGTCCTCCTTTGCCCAGGACTCTGTCCGGCAGTGCTGTTTCTCCCCCATGCAAGAAAATGCAGTGAAAGCAGGCCTCGTGGTGCAAAGCTGTAATTCCAGGTACCAGGGACATTAAAATGGGAGTGTGCGAAGCACAAGGCCTGCCTGGGCTGCAGTGAGTACGGCAACTCAGCAAGACCCTGTCTCCAAACAAAAATTGAAAAAGAGGGCTGGGATTATAGCTCCGTGGTACAGCACTTACTTAGTATGTGCAAAGACCTGAGTTCAATCCCCAGTGTTAGGTTTGAGGAAGGAGGAGGAGAAGAGGCTCAAGAAAGAGGGGGGGTTGAGTTAAGTCATCCTTCCAGCAAGAGATTTATCAGTGAGGACCTCAGTCTTTACCAGTCACAGCAGGGACCTCAGTCCTTATCACTCACAGCAGGGACCTCAGTCCTTATCACTCACAGCAGGGTGACTCTTCCTGAAAGGGTCACGGGAAGGAGATGCATTGTGAGGAAGCAGGCTTAGTTAATATGTGCCCTGTCTACTCTACAGAGGTAGAGGAGTGGAGCATACCATATGTGGTTTAGATTATGTGACAAAGATAAGTCACTATTTCTCTGAGCGGGGGAGTAGGGCTAAGTTAATGTGTGGCCTGTAAGACTTGACAGTAATCAGTCTATCTCAGACCTCCAAACTTGCGGAGGTGTGTGTGTGTGTGTGTGTGTGTGTGTGTGTGTGTGTATATATTTGTGTGTCTGTGTATCTGTGTGTGTCTTTGCTTGTGTCTGTCTGTGTGACTGTGTGTGTCTGCGCGTGTCTGTGTCTGTATGTGTCTGTGTGCCTGTGTGTGTGTGTGTGTTTGTGTGTATCTGTGTGTGTCTGTGTATCTGTATGTGTGTCTGTGTTTCTGTGTGCCTGTATGTGTCTTGTGTATCTGTGTCTGTATGTGTGTGTGCCTGAGTATGTGTGTGCCTGTGTAGGTGTGTCTATGTGTGTGTGTGTGCCTGTGTATGTGTCTGTGTGTGTGTCCATGTGTATGTGTATACACTTCTGCCCTGCTTGCAGCACTGTTTATTTAAGGCCTAGTCACTTAAAGGGCTGAGTGTCCTTATACCCACTAGGAGAAAGCGCTACAAACACCAGACCTTGCTCAGTGAGGAGAAAGCCTGTGCGCTCTGCAGGGACCCTCTGGACGTGGCTCAGTGGGTAAGGGAAGCTGGGCCCAAGGTTGGTGATCTGAGTTCAATCCCCAAGACTCACAGGGTGGAAGGAAAGAACAGATCCTCAATGTGGTCCTCTGACCTCCATGTGTGGGTAGTACAGTTGCATGTACACAGGTACATACAAGCACACAAGCTCACTCACTCACACAGACACACATTATATTCACACACACACACACACACACACACACACACACACACACACACACACTCACACACCACATACTTACACACAGGCATACACACACAAAACCATACAGGCACACTCACATACAGACACACTCATACATACATACATACATACATACACACACACACACACACACACACACACACACACACACACACACACGGAGGTACACTCACACACAACAAATAAATACACAAATGTTTAAAAAAATTGCAAAGAAGAAAATCTCTGTTTGGTCCTTAAAGGTGAGACTTGTATTCCAGAAAGCCCTGGGTACTGCAGAGGGCTAGGCAGCCTATGGACACTGCCACAGCCCTCCTGACCAACATGATGGCTCCTGCCTCCCCTACAGGAATCCTGAATTTGTTTAATTCTGTTCCCATATCTTATGTGTCCTAACAAAAGACAGTAGGAGTGTCTGTTCCAAAAATCAGAGAAGTTACAAGAAAGCTGTGGCATTCGTATGGTGTCTTCACCATATGAAGCTGTGGCATTTATATTAATGTCCTGCGTGACACCAAGATGACTTTACAACACACACACACACACACACACTAACACACGATTCCAAATGAAGACAGGGAAATCATTTTCACTTTGTGTTGTTCTATCTAAAGTCACATAACTCAAGTTGGACTCATTTTGTTCTCAGGCCCATTTTGTAGACGGGAAAGGCATCCGACCCTGTGATTCCAGAACCCAGGACCATCTGTTACAACTGGCTGCCTCCCAGGTAGATAGAGAGGTGTCTCCGGTGTTCGCTTGGTGTGTTCTCCAATGTGCATTCTGGTGCAAGACTGTGTGTCTGCCTGTGGAGGTCAGAAGGCGATGTCTGGTGTCTTTCCCTCATCACTCACTGCTCTTCATTTTTGAGATGGAGTCTGATCTCTCAAAAACCTGAAGCTTATTGATGGGGCTAAGCTGACTGTCCCAGGAGCTTCCGGAATCTGCCTGTCTCCATCACACTCCCCCATCCACCACTCCCACTCCCAACACTGCTGTTTCAGGGGTACACAGCCATATTTGGCTTTTTATGTCAGTTCTGAACTCATGTCCTCACTTCACCAGTTGACCTGTCTTTCCATATTTAACAATCCATAGTCATTTTGAAATCCCATACCACATTGCATCGGTGAAACCAGATCTTCTTGGGGGCTGTCCATCCTACAGGTCAAAGACACACAGAGTGTTGTCAACAGTTGCTTTTAACTCACACAAGACTGGCCAGAGGAGTCATCGCTCCAGACACCATGGCTCGAAATAAATTAAATTTACTTGATTTGACTTTTAATTGATGAAGAAGACATCCCCCTCTGCTCTCAATCAGCTGATATTCCCAATACAGTACAGCTTTTCTCTCTAATGAAGATGAAAGCCCACTTTATAATGAGGTGTGCCGTCGACTCTTACTCTTCTTCCACGAGCACCCGGGAACGTGCAATGAGTTGGAGAAGAATTAGAGCCAATTTTTATGCTTTTAAAAGCAAAGGTGACATCAATTTAGGCTGGCTTTTCTAATAGATTCCCTCTCTCCCTCTCTCTCTTTTTCACCTGAGGAAAAATATATAATTGCTAAGTTTATGCAATTTAACCAAGTATTTTTAGCCTCAGAATAATAAATCCCTCTTAAATGGATGGTCTTTGTATTTATTACAAAGAGTTAATAGCATAAGGCAAGTGGAAAAATAAGTGCCGTTATTAAATACTTTATTGATAAGTTGAGACCGGGACTTACACCAACAGAGCCCCTGGGAGGGTGATGAAGCTAAAATATAAACAAATATATAATGCCACTTTGCGGAATTAAGTGCACTGTCTAAAAGAAAAATTTAAGAAAATCATTTAAATAAATGGCATAATGAGATCCTTCCAAGAGACAGCTGTTGCAATCCATATTTAGATTCGTGCTCTTTTATCCGTTCTATAAATAGTCAGCTTTTGTTATTTCCTTACATAAAACCATTTTTTAAATAAATTTCCAGTGTTATCACTCACTGGGCATGTGTCCTCCCAAGGCACACAGCTGTCCTGCCTCCGAGGAGTTCCCGCTCTGCAGCTCAGTCTTTGTTTAATGTAGGAGCCCGGATGGTTACAGGGCTTTTCTTATTTAATTTCATGTCCAGGAAGTCACTTTTTAAAGTCAACACTGGACAATTTAACCACTTTAAAAAAGGAAATATTGATCATCTTTGCCAAGTACTTTTCACAAAGCCTCTACCGAGTTTCCAGACACTGACGCCTGTAACTTTCAAAGGCCTATTTCTCTGAATTTATAAAAACTTACAGAGTCGTCATTTTGTCAAAAGCAATTTTCCAGGATATTTGTCCACAGCATAGACTGGTCTTTGGGGCATATTTAAAGAAAAAAAAAAAGAATACTTGTCAAAAAGGCAAGCTGCTGAGAAGTAAGGCCTGTAATAAGGGACTGTCCAGTCACATGTTTCTGTGATTCAGGAATCACACACCATCCGCACGCATGTGCACCTGCTGTCACAATGTGCATTTGCAGTGACTCACACTATGACAATGTCCAAAGAGGGTTTCTACTTCCAGTCTGTACTGTAAGCAGTAAATCAGACTGTGAACTGATTTCTGTAGTTTCCAGATGCCTGATTAACTGATTTAAACATCAGTGATTTTGGAAAGGTTGGAATGTTGCTCCAGAGCCAAATGATCTCGGGCTCTACTGTCTAAGCACCGCCCACCTCTATGTGTGACCTGCCATCCTTTTGACTATCGGGTAAATCCTTTGGAATGAACACAAGACTCTATGTTCTATCAAGCCCAAATTTAAGAAAGCCATCAGGCAGTGCATGTGGGGCCCAGAGCAGAGAACTTCCCGTTGTGCTGTAGCTGACCCCCCACACACACACATCCCCCCCCCATGCACACACCAAACCCGACCTGATAGTCCCACCTATGAATCTGAGAAGTGCTCAGGTTTGTGATTTCTTTGTTCTGTTACTATAAAACCTCACTGAACTGTTACCACACTGGTACGTAGAATTTGGGGGTATCCTAAATCTGTGTACTGGCACCATGGCCATTCATATTTGAGTCCAAATAAACCATCCCTTATTCTCTCTGAAGCCAAAGCTGTGTACTCTGCATTGCCAAGAGCCACCACCAGTGGCTGCCCAGTAGCTGCCCGGTGCCCTCACAGGTGGCTCAGCCAATCACTGTCATCTTAGTAAGAATTGCTCCTACCTGAAAAGTCCTGGAGCAATCTCACTCACTTGTGTGTTTAAGTCTTGGGAAGGGCAGCAGGGAAGAGAAGACAGACTGCCACTGGTTGTCTGGGTCTATGGATAGGGGTAGGGGTATGGTGTATTCCAAGCAACACGGGACAAAAGTAAAGAAAGTTGGGATTTTAGTTTGGCTTGGCAAGCACTTGGGAAGTACAGGGGAAACAGTCTGAGAAAGTAACTATATTGCTTCAGGGATAGGAGGGAACTCAAATACAAACCCAGGAAAGAACCCTTAGAATGTGTTAATACATAATAAAGACGGCCATCTGAAAAGAGAGGATTCACCTTTAAGAGGGGCATTATTGGTTATGTGGGGCTTTTAAACATTGATTTTATTTTGTGGGGGTGGGACACACATGAGAGTGTGTGCCAGTCAGAGCAGGGCCTGCAGGAGTCAGTTCTCTCCTTACACCATGCAGGCCTCAAGGACTGAAGTCAGGCTGTTTGGCTTGGTGACCAGCAGCCTCACCTACCAGCCATCTTGCCAGTCCCATCTGTGTTTAACATTATTTTCTTCAAAGAATGCATTTGCTTCGCCCAGTACATAATCTAATACAAATTTGGGGTGAGGAGTTTTTTTTTTTTTTAAATGTTTTAGGGTCTCGAGAATTATCTCAGTGGTTAAGAGTGCAGACTGCTTCTAAAGGGAACCTGGGTTCAATTCCCAGCATCTCCATGGCAGCTCACAACTGTCTATAACTCCAGTTCCAGGGGATCTGGTGCCCTCTTCTGGCCTCCATGAACACCAGACAGGCACATAGTGCACAGACATACAAGCAGGCAAACCACTCATACACATAAAATAAAATTAAACTAAATTTTTTTATGATTTATTTACCTTGACTAATATAACTAAAAGTTAATGAACATGACAATTGTAGGAAATCTTGAATTATTATTTAAAAAAAGAACAAAAATGAGTTCACAAGAGATTACAGGAGTATGTTTCTAAAAATCAGACTAAATTCCTACCTTAAACAGGTCGAAGATTAAGACAAAGGTGCCAAAGGTATCTGAAAAACACCATCCAGAAGGGAGGTTCTGAAATGTGGCCCTGTAAAAAAAAGAAAATAGCCCATGAAATTCATACACCTGGGTGTTTCCCAAGTTAAGTCAGCATAGAAACAGGTTTTGAGGCATCTAGAAGGTTCCCAAATGTGACCTCAGGTTGTATGCTTATACCTCCCTGGGGCTGAGAACTCAGCTCTCAGTAGTTCCTCTACTCTCTGAGGACACATGCCACAACACTTTCCATCCCTGTTTGGGACCCAACAAAGGAGCTGGCAGGACCTGGAAATCCCTTATATCACCCCAGCTCACCAGAACCCACTTCTCTTACCCAAAACAAATGGCAACAGTGTAGCCCTTCCCAACTACATAAACTGCAACACACACTGCTCTAGCTATTGGAATCCACCATCAACCCAGCACAAGGCTGTTCTTTGTTCTTAGTGTTGTTGTCGTAGTTATTATTTTAAAGCAAGTTTTGTCAAGGAATTGGGACTCAAAGTTTCCTTGCTTGCTAAGGAGGGAATTTACCTGTTGCTAGTCCATTCATGTGGCTGTCACCGCTGTCTCAGAAGCTCTCTGTGATAACTGGTGTCCTGTTGAGGACCACTTATTCTAACTCTCATTCAGGGGTAAGTTTGTGGGGAGGAAGGTCCTGAGCCGCAAGCCAGACAAATCTATCTTCATATCCTAGAGCTATTAGCAGCTACCTGCAAAAGAGCAGACATTACATTTTTTTCTTTGAGTTTCCTCTTCTGTAAGTTGATCCTTGAGCTCCTCAGAAACCTAAATATGCAATGACCATGTGTCCCCAAATCCACTCAAAATGGGTTTCTAGTAGATACCTCTCTGTCAAGATTCACAGCAATGCAATTCATAGCATCCACAGGTAGGAACAACTAAGTCAACACAGAAGAGCAGACAATCAAAGGTGGTCTGTCACACAGTAGAGTAAGACGCAGCCATGAAAATGAATTCACTTCTAATACAGGCAAGGATGCAAACAGATGTTAAAATGTGAGATGGGCCAGATCCAAAGGAGACCTTCACTTTAGCCGATACTCAAGATGGAAAATGATATGCACTGGAGAGATGGCTCAGTGGCTAAAGTGCCCGGAGCTCAGGCATGAAGACTTAAGTTCAAATCCCCTAACCTCATAAAGCCAGGTTCCTTAAGCACATCTGTGATCCTGAATCTCTGACAGCAAGATGGGAGCGGAAGAAAGAAGAGCACCCCAAATCTCATGGACCAGCTTCAAGGAAGTATGTGAGTGCTAAGGACCAGGACTCAAGGTTGCCCCCCACCTCCAAATGCAAAATGGCATATGCGCACCCACACTTATACTCACAAAGATGCACACACATCAGGACACACCCACAGACTTATGAAAAATAAAACAGTCAGACAAAAGAATAGCAAAGGATAGTGGGCCTGCTCTGTCTGGCCTTCCCTATCCCCGTGGTATGGGATACTCAGCTGGTTACCCGACTTCCACCATGTGTTATGCTGAACAGTTCTAGGGAGAAGCATGGAACTGTCCCTGCATGCCAGGCCCATGTGCCACCAGCTCTGGGGAAGTGTTCCTTCATCAAGAGGCGAGGGGATCATGGGACACAAGATATCTGTTGCTGACAAAAGCAATTACCGAGCCAAACATGGAGGAACTTATTTTTCCCCCAGTCGTGAGCTTTAAAATTCACTGCATCTAGAAACTAAATTTAAAATGCAATCATTGTGCAGTAATTAACTTTGTCCAAATGAGGGCCGTTCAGAACTGGCTTTCTTCAGAGACAATATTGAGCCTGATGGGTTTTTTCTTTTTCTTTCTTTCTTTCTTTCTTTCTTTCTTTCTTTTTTTTAACTTTGCTTTGTTATGTTTTGTTTTGTATTTTTTTCCAATAAAGTTTTTATGGTCAAGTTGTTGAATTAAAAAAAAAAAAGTCTGATTTGATACCTTTGGATTCTTTCCAAGAACTCTGTCATGGCATTCAGAGTTTCACCCTTCCTTCCACTTGTGGGGGGGGAGAATGAGTCTCATTTCTGTAAATCAAACATGTTTGTTGCCACAGGAAGCAGTGTTAGGAAGATTTGCCTCCAGCCAGAAGAGACAGTGAAAGGGGACCTGGGCCTTGCCCTCCCTCCAAACTAAACGGCATTGGCCCTAAAAGTTGCTAAGACTGCCCATTGCAGGAGAGCGGTCAGGGAGAAGGAAGGGGAAGGAGGAAGATGAGGAGTCGGGAGGAGGAGAAGGAGGAGCGTAAGGATGACATCACTCAGACCCCTGACTGATGGCAATGTAACTGGGTCTCTGTGTGATAACCACCTGCATAATGCCAGATACCTTACAATTCTTTGGTTTTCCCCCATTTACCAAGTAAGCCATAAATACTCACCGACCCAAATACCCTGGGCATAGCTGGGCAGATGGATGGTCAAGTCAAGGTCAAGATGCAAAGAAAGTAGGCTGTAACCAACAAAAGCCTGTATCTTTCTGCTTCTCCCAGGGGATGGTAAGTAAGAGAATGGCTCACTGTGGAGAACTCGCTGGAGTCTTTCTGAACTCCTAAAAACCTCTCTGCTCTTCCTGAATGATGGGAGATTTAGAAAGAAATGCTGGGTTGTCTTGGAAGACCACCTAGAGGGGAAATTCTGAATGTGTCTAAGGCCCTGCAAACAGGGCTGAATCTTCCTAACTACCCTGTTCTCCACACAACAGGAAGTAATTCCAAAGGGGTGACTGACCATTCCTTGTAGCACACAACCCTGGGCAATCTGACTCCTCCTAAATCCCCAGCCCCTTTCTCTCATGTTGCCAAGGGGAAGGAAAAACACAGGGGAAAAAAGTGGGAGAACCTAGAAGATACACATTGGCCCCGTGGATGACTCTCTGTTTAACTGGTAATCAAAACAACTCAAACCCAGTTACTGTTTGCATATCTGCCAAGTTTCTCAACTTCAGCAGGCTGTAGGCTCGGGTATGACAGGCTGTCTTTCAGCCTCCAGCAGGATCTGCCAAAGCCCCAGCACACTGGCAACTGGGAAATCAAATACCAGGGAGCTAGGACAGTCCTACACCTTCCCTTCCCTCACCCTGCTGACGCTGTGGATGCTTGGAGCCCTGCCCATACTGCTTTCCCAGGTCATTGCCACCCAGAGCCTGTGGAGGGAAAGAAACCAGAGTGGAGAGGGGATGCCATCTCATCACCTCATTAATAGATGAAGGAGCCCCTCAATTCAAATGAGAAAGAAAGGAAGGAAGGAAGGAAGGGAGGGAGGGAGGGAGGGAGGGAGGGAGGAGGGAAGAAAGAAAGAAAGAAAGAAAGAAAGAAAGAAAGAAAGAAAGAAAGACATTCTCATTTTCAAGTGTTCAGTGATATCCACCAATCTGCAGATAATGCTAGGGATTCAGATTGGCTGCAAAGCATAATTGAAAATAAATAGACATTAAATGTGCAGGGCTCATCTTTAAATCTCATACCCTAAAAGCTTCTTGTGAAACTGAAGATAAGGTCCTTTTCTTAGGGAAAGTGCAAGCCTTTTAAATCTACTCAATCCTTCCGGGGAGTGAACTGGACCCGGCAGGTTCAGCCTCAGGTACAATTATTGATGCTGATGAACGTGGCAGACATTAATGAGTAGGCATTGTTTTGACTGTGATTTTTTACTATAACAGGCTGATTTAATGGCTCACACTAAGTTTAGGGAGTACAGGCTGCAGGCTTAATTATGCGAATGTGACTGTGCCCCCTAATTAATAACAGCCAGCATGCACCTGAAGACCTGACAGAAACAGGTACTGTACTGAAGGCAAAAGCAACACATTGACTCATGAGCCCAAAGGACATGGTACCGCAAAGCCAGCCATCTCCTGGTGCCACCACGTTATCAAAATGTTGTTTCTAGGAGACAATGCTTTTTTTAAAAAGTGTGTTAGGATGCTGATGCTCCAACATCATTTTAAACTTTTTAAATGATGGAGAGATATGCTGGTGAAGGAGTCTGTCTGTGCAGTGGGAGCCCTGTAGAAGGGGTACATATAGTTGGGCTGCGTACCTGGGCTGACAAATAGACAAGTAGACCAGGCCTGCCAGGAAGAGACTGTGCACATATGCTATAGTCGTGCGTGCTCGGCTGTGTGTTCTCTGAGAGAATCTCTGTCCCCAGGGCCCTGACAGTGCCTGGAGAAGGAGGGCAGTGCTGCAGAGACACCCCTCCCCCAGGTCGAGGGCCACTCTGTCTGGTGGGCTGACATGTATGGCCTACTCTTGTTCGACATCATTTGGCAGGATCTTTTACAGAACCGAGAAAGTAAAAGAGTGATCTGGATGCAGCCTCTTGAGTCTGGACAGGGGACCATAACCCATCCTTGTCAACCAAAGCCTTGAGCTGTCTTCTCCAAATCTACAGTCGTGTTGGGGAGTAATGAGTGTAATTTACTAATCTTCAGGCATCTATTCTTAAACCAGCAACGTTTCCAAAAGAAATCAGACTTCTGGTTTTACTGTGAGTCCGATTACCTGATGGACAATTGCTACCTTGGGAAACCAGCTGAGAAATTCCGGCTCGTCAATTTGAATTATCTGACAGGTGAATTCCTGTTAAGTTCTTATTGTCTGGTCTGGGGAAACTAGGGGTGACTTGGATATATTTCTGAAAAAAAGTGTGTGTGTGTGTGTGTGTGTGTGTGTGTGTGTGTGAAGAGTAGACTCTGGAGATGACTTCAGAGCTTGTTATCTGGGTGACTCTGGCCTTGGTCTCCTAGAGGAATATCCACTGACAACAGCCACTCTCTTCAAATGTCCAGTGTTCCACCCGGCAGGGGCCCCAACCCTGGGCTCACAGCCTCTGCAGGCAAAGACAGTTTACTGCCAGAGCCTCATTGGTATGCTAATGCCCAGAGCGGCCTCAATTTGCAATTCTCCTCCTGGAAACCGTTTTCAGAAGTCTGCTACTCTGGTCTAGTCTAGATGGAGGATGCTGGGAATTTTTTTTTCCTCCTTTTCCTGGCCGTACAGGTAAAATAAACTTAGCTCTGGTGACTGCAGGCACACATCCCCTCCCTGAGGCCTTCTTTGGTCTACACAGGAAGACACGGCGTGGCCAAGTTAAAATACTGATAACTGCCTTTTTCAGAGCAGGAGGTAGGGTGAGGAGGCCCAGTTCTGTTTGCAAATTGTTTTCCACAATTACAAATTTCTAGTCTTTTGTGCAAATGGTGATTCTGTCCCAGTGTCTTCCATAAGCTCTGGGTCGGGGGAGGGGCTTGCCAGAGATAACCCCTTTTCTTTGCCCGTGAAAAAAATAAATGTAAAGTTTACCTTGGGAACAAATGATTAACGAAGTGTTTTCAATACGGCCCAGCTGTTCTCCATAATAGAAGAATAGCTTGATGTTTGGGGTCCTGAAGCCATCGATGGCAATTGACTTTTTTGAAGAAAAAAAAATTTGGAGGGGGCAAAGGGGCTGAGTGATTAAAGGGTTAATATTCAAATCAGAAATTTGCAAGGCCTGCATAATGGGAGCGCCACCCTCATAACAATAGGAATTTTTAACAATATCCAGCCCTTGTTAGCAAGAGAGTTACAAGCACCGAGGGCAATCAGTGTGTCTTGTCAGTTTCTTTTTATCTACCATCTCCAACCGCCGAGGAGCCGAAATGAAGCACTTTGGAATTATCAATTTCAGCCACATTTGCATAACAAAGCCCCCGAGGAAGAGGCATGATAAATGTAAAGGACCCCTCTTGGAAAAGGAACTGTCAACCGCGCCCCGAAAGATTCTCCGACCGACTGCATTCTCCCGGACCGCAGTCAGCGAAAATAAAATGAGAGCATTAAAGAAAGTCATTCTCTCAGAGAGAAAAATCTCCCCCTCTGCACAGACAGAGCTGGATGAAATGACATTATGCATATGAAAATGTCCAGAAAGATGTTTGATTTATGTATGCATTAGATGCAAATTCCATTACGGTGCGCGCGCTGTTGTGTGATTTGGCGCTGAACACATCAGCGCCCTGATCAGATCTGATCTCATTAATTCCGACAAGGAGAGAGAGAGGGAATTGAGAAGAATTTATGGCCTGGACACTTGAAAGAAGTAAATTGTAATTCTGTTTAAAGCTGTAGCGAACCCTTTAAACACCTTTTATTATAAGAAGGCAGCACTCACTTCCCTAACACTGTGAGGACTTGCTTCGTCCTGTGCGGGGGGCCTTCTGGTCTTCATTTAGGGGGCAAAAAAAAAAAAAAAAAAAAAACTATAACCTTATTTAAAGGGAAACAAAAGCAAATAAAAAAATGTCTCTTTTGGAGCAAATTCCAGAGAAAGGCTGATGACAGTAAGATCAAAGGAGAAATGGTGCCTCCGAACGATTGGGTAAATGTTTGGCTTTAAAGGTCTCCTGTTCTGCTCTTTTTGTTTGGTTGGCTGGTTTAGTTTAATGGTTTAATATTTTCAAATAAGATACTAAACAGTAAACTGGGATTTTTATGGAGCCAGGTAACCAATTCACATGTTCAAACGCCTTTAATTGCTTTACGGAGGAAGGTGCTACGCAAAATATTCCAGAAGCGATTACGCTGGGAAAAGTTGTCTTTTGAAAGCTCGAGGCACCAGAACCGCCTGCAAAGCTCAGTCAATTTCAAACCCAAATTAATAATCATCATGATAATCACCCAACTGCCAAAACAGTTTTCAGAGAAAATATATTTTTATAGGGGAAACAGCGGATTGCTCCTCGCTATCAATACCGATTTCTTATCTTCCCTTTGCCCGGGAACAAAACCTTAATAAGTCGCTTCCTCCTCTTAGGAGCTATAATCACCCTTCATGGGTGAGATGCCCTATATTTACTCCAGAGGGAGTGAAAAGCAGAAAGTGTCTCAATATGTTATTGCATCAAGGAATCATGGTCCCTCCTCCAGCTTTCATGACCCCCCGGGGTGCAGCTTTGCCTGGGAGAGTTCCGCTCGCCTCCCGCATCTTTCATCTTCCAAGGCTGTGATTAACTGTCTTCTCAGGGCCGGAGGTGGGGGGCAGACGCTGGCTTCGGAGAACCTTAGTTACCGATCATGTTTGATTTCAGATGGAAATGAAGATATCGAGGCGGCGTGCTCCCCAGTGCAGCTTTCAGCTTGCTGGGGTAGAAATCACTGTTGGGTTTAGGAAATAAACGATCCCAATTGATGCCGTAAAACTTAGACTCGACCGGGCATAAACAGCGTTTGGAAGGGCGAAGGGGGTTCGGGACCAGGTAAATCTGCTTAAACTTCACATTCTGTCAAAAGTTAAACCCCAGGTCATCCTTCATATCTGCCCTAGTCCGAAAAGTATCTCCTGGGCTATAGCAGCACTGTGGGAGGACTGGTACTGGTCTGCTGCAAGCCGAGTTTCTCCAGGCTATTTCCTGTGTGTGTGTGTGTGTGTGTGTGTGTGTGTGTGTGTGTGTGTGTGTGTGTGTGTGTGTGTGTGTGTGTGTGTGTGTGTGTGTGTGTGTGTGTGGACACCGGGATTGCATGGCATCTATTGGTTTGCCCACATGGCAACGTGTAACACTGGCAAATCAGGAAAATAATTGGATTTTCTTTGGAAAAGGGAGGGGGGAGCTAAAAAGAATTCCTGTGATGCTTTAAAAATTAAAATTTTTCTTCTCTCTCTCTCTTTCTCTCTCTCTCTCTCTCTCTCTCTCGTTCTCGCTCTCTCATTTAGGCTTCAAATATTGTATTTTAGAAGGTGGAAAATTCAAGTCCATTTGCTTGGGGAAGGGGAATGAAAGGATTGTGCACACTTTGAACAGGGTTGTCAGCAAGTGTGTGTGTGTGGGGGGGGGGGGTCCTAGCCATGACATTAGTGAGGTTGCTCTGTCCCTGTCCTCCCACCCTCTGGTATTTTAATGTGTCTGGGTCCCCAGGAAAAGACTGGCCACATCACATCCAGCATGTTCTCCTCTATTGAGTCATTGCTCAAATTTACACGGATAGAAATGTACACACTACATTCCCAAACAATGGCGGTGGGTGCAGCTCACTAGCATCTTGCATCTTCGCAGTGTGCGGGATCCCAGACACATCTCATGCTCGCACACATGTGCAGACACAGTGAGCGGCCCAGCCTAGGTGACTAAGGTCTTGTGGTTTGTCCATCTCCACTCACTAATTTTGATTGAAGTAGAACAATGTCTTTGAACTTCCCGGCTCTGGCCTGCATGTTAATGGACCCCAAACCTTCAGCCATGGCCTTAGCAGCCATCCACCCACTCCTGCAAAGGCCACTGACCCAACTCAAAAGTTATGTACAAATCCAGCAACAAAAAGAAGAAAGCCCTTTTGTAGGGAAGGCCTTTGAGCCGCTAGCTACTCCCTAGCTCCCCCTGGGAAGCTTTCTGAAATGAAAAGTGTTTGTCCAGAACTGGGGACTGAGTTCTGAGATGAATAATCAAACTTCTGATTGGGTCTCCCCAGGAGTGAAGAGAGGGGACCAGACATAGGAACCCATTCCTATGCCTGTTGCCCTATCCCTTAAAATAATAAGCATGTTACTGATAGATTGCTTCCAAGGCAATTCCCCAAACCATGCTTGACATAGCAGAAAGCCTGGGGGCCATTTCATTCTTTTAGAAACCAGTGGACAAGACCTGACCCAATCTTTATTTAGAATTGAATGTTTGGTTCCATGTAGACTTCTGCACACCCATTCTGGCTTCTCTTAAAACACTGTATTAAGTTCTTTCTCTCTGAGGCTAAATGTAGACAAACTCAAGTTTGGCACAAGGTGTAGAGCCCTCCTGACCCCTCCAATGGCCCCCAGTGTGGCCAGGGGCATGGTGGTGCCCTTGTTATATTCTAGTGGGAATGGGGAGGAAAAAGATGGGGAGATGGGAAAAATAGTTATACTTCCCCTCTCAAATTTATTCCCATTTACTTATAAATTGAAAGGGACCTGGAAGCAACTGCAAGTATGCTATTCTGGAAGACTCGTGATTGTCAGCTGGGAGGGAAAACTCGATCGTAGATGCATGCAAACATCCACACAAAAACACCTGAGACAAAGAGCCACACTGCAGGTGCCTTTTAAAATTGTGCCATGC
This sequence comes from Cricetulus griseus, assembly GCF_003668045.3. Lineage (NCBI taxonomy): Eukaryota > Metazoa > Chordata > Mammalia > Rodentia > Cricetidae > Cricetulus > Cricetulus griseus. The sequence goes on from NC_048598.1 coordinate 188,248,445, forward strand.
GGCAATGAATTAACCAGGAGCTAAAAAACACCAGGTCCTTAGAGTTATCTTCTTGGTATGACCTCAGAAAGAAAAATAAAATGGTCTATTTGTGGGGCATATTATCAAAGGAGTTTAGTGATTACAATAAAGGTGACAATTCTAATTCGGAAAGTTGAACAAAAATTTAAAACAAACCTCTCCTCGGCTATGACACCGTGAGTCATACTGGACTACAGCATTCTCTTGACATGCCTTGGATCTGTGTTAGAAGAGGCTTCACATGCTCACACACAGCAGCAGCTTTACCTGGCCCTCACCTGGCCAGCGCCCAGGTGTGAAACAAAAGGCACGCACTTTCCATTTCTAGCTTCCTGGCCACCTGTCTTGCTGAGTGACAGGCCCAACACTGGTCCCGTGGGTGGCAATGGCTCACAGCAGCGTGAGGTAGCGTGTTCCCAGCCACCACGCTCCTGAGGTTCCACAATGTTCCGTTTCAGTAGGAAAGCTCTTTTCTAAGGACACGTTGTTCTAAAAGAGACAGGAAGAAGAAAAAAACTGTCTGTAATTTGTCATGAATTTCAATTACCAAAAAAACTTTTGATTTTTTTTTCTTTTTGAAGAAAAAAAGTTGGCATGCCTCCAGGTTTTAAGAATGCGGTTAGCACAGAAAATGACAGAAAGAGAAAGATTGCGAGTGTGTGTGCCGTGTGTGTGTGTGCCGTGTGTGTGTGTGTGTGTGTGTGTGTGTGTGTGTGTGTGTGTGTGTGTGTGTGTGTTTGCAGAAATATCTCAGAACACAATATTCTCACAGGCCAGGCTGAGTTTTCCTGGATAAAGGTGCACTTGGCTCTGTGGGAGAGAAGAGGATTTTGTATTTTGGGCAGTGGGATTGTTCTGGCAGGTTCCACAACATGCCTCAGAGCTGACATGTCAAAGAAGGGTCGTCCAGCATCCCGGAACCCACACACACCACAGAAACAGTCTACAGGGCACACAGTGCTCATAACGGCTTTTGGAGAGGAGATGGGGAGCCGCTCTGTCATTGGAAAGTAGGAGGAACCCCTCCCCCCAGATACACAGAATACTCACCAAACGGGAGCAGAACGCTTTTTGAAATGTGCAACTGTGTGAAACTTGTCTGGTTTCAGATTTACACAGAAATGTGGGCCCATCTTGTTTTCATCCAAACAAACTCAAGCTGAAGAGCATCTTGCCTAAACTGGGGGCACATTCCCAATTCCTTAGCCCACCAGCGCTGGGTTCCCCTGGAGCTTACCAAGCATGCGCAGCACAGAGACCAGTTTCGGTCCTGTTTTCTGAAGGCTGGGCCTAGCACCAGCCTAATAAACAGGCGGAAGACTAAAAAGAAACGTTAAAAACACAGCACAAATTATAGCGACCCGTCTCCAGCCTTGAAAAGCAGCCTGACTCCCAAAGTGCTGTGTGTACTGTGTGACATCAAATAATGTCTGCCTCAAAATAAATAAATTAATTAATAGAATCCCACGATAAGTGTATCCTTACATGCTGCTAGACTGGCCTGGGTCCTTCTGACAAGAGGTCAGAGGTCACCCAGCCTAACTGGTTGAAAAAAAATCAGTGCTTCCCTTCACTCAGCTCGGCAAGGAACAATTAAAGGTGGTTTTGCATCTAGGAGCCATGGAATCCTGTCCTGGGCAGCTCTGTCATGGCTGTAAGCACACACCATGGAGTACCTGTCCCTGCGGGGGTGTGTGTGTGGGGGGTGTCCAGGCTCAGCTCAGCCCAGCCCGGGGACTTTGGTACCTTGGAGCTGGAGTTGGAGGAAGCACATACTGAAAGGGATGGTTTGGTAAGACGTAAAGGAAAGTGCGCATGCGCCTCTGGGGGTAAGATTGGAAACTGCACTTGCAGAGCCTATCTGTAGGCCTGGGGCGGGGGGGGGGGGGGGGCGCTAGAGCTGAACCAGCCAGACCTTGTGTGAAGAAGCAGAAAGATCAGAGGAGACAAGACGTGCAGAAGACAGGGATCCTGATGCAGTTCAAAGGTCACGGCAAAGGGCTTTGACCCTGAGGGATGTGGGGGTGTCAGTGGAGAGCTTTGAACCAGCGGGCACATTTGGGAAGGGCGTGGGAACACACAAGCAGAGGTCCAAGTCAGTCAGACCACAGCCCGGCTTCTGAGGCTCAAGTGTTGCTGTCGTTATGGTTTTGGTTTTGGTTTTGACGTTTCAGTTTACAAAAGGGTGATGATAAATACGCAGTGAATGAGGAAGAGAATGCGCTCTCTTGCCTGCCTTCATAGTTTTCCACAGAGAAGCTGGGCTGAGCTGGGAGGTGACGCCATGGGTAAAATGCTTGCTGAGCAAGAATGGGGACCTGAGCTGAGCTCTGGAACCCACATAAAAAGCCAGGCATGGGGACACACTTTGTAATATCAGCACCGGTGGGTGGGTGTAAGGGGCAAGATGGGCAGAACCCCAAGCTCACTATGGCAAACTAGTCTCCTGGGTGAGCTTCAGACCAAGGAGAGACCCTGCTATAGGAAGTAATTTCGGAAGACACCTCATATGACCTCAGGGCACATGCACCCTGCACACTCACCTGTATACAGAAACAAGCACACACACACACACACACACACACACACACACACACACACACACACACTGTGAAGTAGAGGAGGGAGAAGTAAAAGTGACAGGGTCCTTACTGCACAGTGAGAAAGTCGTGTTAGAGACCCACACACCTCCTTGAAGTGGGCAGGGTCCTGAGAGGGCCTACTTCTAGGCACGTTGTCTGAAAACCAGGCTGGCATCCCTCCAGGCTCAGAGCTCTTGCTGCTCTTTATATATTAAGGACTTTTGTTCCTAAACTAACCTACAATACATGGTAGCTGGCAGTCTCCAGCTCTGCCTCTCACTGAACTGGCCACAGCCTCCATTGTCTCATCTATAAGATGGGAACTGTGATCTGAGCTTTGGCTTCCTATAGAGGGTTAGATGCACACTGAGGGCACCATGCCCCTGAAAGTGCTATGCAGATAAATATGTGGTATTTATCTAATTATGTGTCATTATATCCTTGGGTTTTTTTTTTAAAGGGATAAAAATAAGAAAGCTGGAAAGAAGTCTAGACAAAGAGCCTAAGTAATCTCTGCTGATATATATATATATATATATATATATATATATATATTGAAGACTTAAAATGTGTTCATACAAAATCAAAGTAAAATTAATAATTCACCCCTCAGAGAGAAAAACATTTACTTTTTATTACATGACCTGGTCTTTCCTCTGTTAAGAACATAATATAAACACCCGCATAGTATTATTTGTGCTGGTGCTATTGTCAACGAGTAGAGAAGATAACACAGCCATAGCTACCCTACATCCTAACCATCACCTGTTAGACAGCATTGCCACAGCTGCAGGACATGTTAGAGCCACCAGGAAGACTTACATCACTAAATACATTATTATAAAATGTGTACAGATTCCTAAGTTTAAAAATTAGTAAATTATATATATATATATAGTTCTAAGGCATGGGCAGTGCCTAACCAGTGAGACTAAATAGGCAATACCTATGTGGTGTTTGTACTATGTCCCTCTTTCGGGTGACAAGCAACAGTTCCTCCAGCTGGTGACATGGGAGGCTTATCTTTGTGTACGTTTATGTTTTCACTTTAAATATGTAGAATAAATAAATCATAATAATAAATAGACAAATGAAATATATCTTTCTCCCTCCCCCTTTCTTTCAATTGTTGTTTGTTTATGACCGCCTCATCCTTCAGGCTGGCTTCCTGATTCCTCTGCCTTGGTCCCCTGAATACCAGGATTACAAGTGTGCCACTATGCCCATGGCTGCTCCTGTCCTTTCAGCATCTGGATGGAATACCACTGGAAAATACTTCACACTGTGTCTGATCTATACATCCAAGCCGGGCCACTTCCAAGCAGGTGCTGCCCGTAAAGGGAAGGGATGAGACAGCCCAGTTGCTACGGTGGAACTGTGAGGTTAGAGAATGTCAGTTTGCCTGCATTTGCACATGCTGGCCTGTCACATGCATGTGCTCTGAGTGTGAGTCCTTACCCGTTCTCCTCCAGCTTGGATTTTCCTCACCAAGAGCAAGTTGAGAAGCCATTCTCAGGAGTCATTTGTGTTTCCTTTTCTTGAGATTGACTGCTAATGCTCTTTCTGTGTTTTTTCCTTGGATTCCTGCTCTATGTTAATGATTGGCAGGAGCTCTTTATATATTAAGGACACTTGCCTAAGGTAAATCATATACGTCACAATATGGGAGTTTTGTATGGATACAAAGTAAAATATAGGCTGACGATGGGCCTGCAGGCAGTCCTTGCCACAAAAGCTGGGAGACCCAAGAGAAATCCCACTAATGAGCCGGCAGAAGTGCACAAGAAGAAAACACTAGAATTCTAGAAGATTCCTATGAAGATGAGGCACACTCGATGCTGACAGGGGGGTCTGAGTGCAGGAGAGGTCGCAGATGTAGGAGGCTGTGTGAAGAGATATCAAGGGACACCATGCCCCCTTCCTATTATAAACCCTTCTTTGCTTTGCTAGAAGCTAATAGAATCCTTCTGGGCTATGGGAAAACAAACAAACAAAAAAAGGTCCATGACCAAATACGGGCCATTAGGCAGATGTGTGCCAAAGACGATTGTGAAGCAAACCCAGGCCAGCATTGTAATTTAAGAAACTCTGCTCTCAGAAGTTCGTGGAGCTCAGCCCAGTGCCAGGGTGGCTGCCGAGGTCCTTCGGAGGCCTGTTAAATTCCTGCCTGACCTTGCAGAAATGCTGGCTTCATTCTGAGCTCTTGTCTCCTGTTCCACATAAACTGACAGATCAGCAGTCAGACTAAGGGAAAGAAGACAGACTAAGAAGGAAGTAACTGCAGGGGACAGACGAGGGTCCCTTGACTGACAAGATGGTGCGCTCCTGGGCCTGTGTAAAAGAGTCAGTTGCAGGTCCTTTGAACATGGCACAGTGCTGTGGAAGGGTAGGACCACTTCCGGCCCCCACATCTCACTGGGTTGAGAGATGATGGGTGTGTCCTACCTCATCCTCTGAGAACTCTGCTCAGCAGGTGTGGGCAATCAGGAGTGGAAGGACACGTAGGTCAGCTTGCTCCATCTAGGGGTTCCCAGCTCAGTCCATGCTCTCACCGGAAGATGTAGCATCATACCCAGACTGCTCTTGCTGGCCCATCGTGACCCATCTGAAGCAGCAGGAAAGTGTTTGTGTGACTGGACTCTGGATCCATGAATGAAATTCTATGCTCTATGGGTATGCCGCTCTGAATCTGCCCATCCTCAACCTAAGACACCAGGATGGATAGTGGTCTTGCTCTTCTGCTTCCAGACCTTAGAGAGCAGTCGTAACCCTCCTGGCTCTGGAAGAGTTACATTGTGACATCTCCTTGGACCACCACCAGCTTGTGTTTTCACAACAAAGACCACCATGGACCCATCGACAATGCCTTCCTTCCTTCTTCCTTCCTTCTTTCTTCCTTTCCTTCCGTCCTTCCTTTCTTTCTTTTTTCTGTGGTAGATGACTCGTCTCGCTGTCATTTTTGTCCCCTGATGGTTCCCATGGCCTTTTCAAGGGTGGAAGGGACTTGGACTTGGCCATTGGATTTTGGAGGCTGATGTAGTATAAGCAAAGGTATTTTTTAGCCCTTCGGCTATTAGCAAAAAGAAGTTGGCCTGAAAAGCAGATTGGGGCTACCCCGGCCATCTCAGGTCTGTGGCAAGAAAAGAGTGTCACCAATGGATCCAAGTCATGAACAAGCCACAGCAGGTGAGTGAGCCTGACAGCAGTAAATACTTGTCACAAGCCATAGGACCTACTGCTTGCTTGTAACTTAGTGTTATTATGGTAATAGCTAACTGACACAACACTGCTATTTGGTTCATTCATGTTATTATAACAAAAATACTTTAAACAATAATTTTAAAAAGTGTGTGTGTGTGTATGTATGTATGTATGTATGTATGTATGTATGTATGTATGTATGTATGAGCATGTATGCCATGGCACATGTATGTGGAGAGCAGACAACAGCATGAAAGAGTTTGTTCTCTCCTTGAACTATATAGATAGACCAATCCCAGGAATCAAACTCAGGTCATCAAGCTTGATAACAAGTGCCTTTACTTGGCCCAAATGACAATTTATAGATAAGTAATTTATAAATTACTGTTTGTCGTTCTAGGGGTGGGTACAAGCCCTACTAGGTTCAATCAAGCCCTGGCAAGGGCTTCATATCCTCCTCTATGGAGCCTTCTTGATTCAGGTTCCTATGCTGGAAGAAAGAAAAGCAATCTATGTGCCCCTGTCTGGCAGAAGGGGTCCCTATGGCCTCCTCTCCAAGGGCATTGATTCCATACATGTGGTCAGGCCCTCAGGTATAGTCAGATGTCCCCTGAAGGCTCCAACTCCATATATGATCACACTGAGTATTAGGTTTCAAATATGAATCTGCGGACTGTAATGCCATTCGGACACAGCATCTGAATTATTTCTTAAATTGTTTTGTCACACCAACACTTAAGATTAGCAGCTTAAAACTATAAATATCAATCAGTGGTCTGCACTGTCCTAGGACTGACAGTCTGGGAACCAATAAATGGAAGCCTTTTCTGTTGTCCCAGACTGAAACCAAGATGGCAAGAGTCAGTCTGGCTCAGATCAGAGCTGGAACTCAGGTCTACTTCAGGACCATCGGTTGCTGCCTGAATCACATCCAGTAAGTTGGCACGTCTCTTCCAGGTCCTCATCATGTGCTCTCATTCACAGACTATCAGAAAATGGCAGAGCTTACCTTTTCCAGGCTGTTCAGAAGGGGAGACTGCTTTGAAAAGTTCACCAATCAAGTGAGGCCACCAAGGATCCAAGTCACCTGTGGGCAAATAGCCTTACAGATGTCCCCAGAATGTTCCCTGTTGTCATGTATCACAGCCAATGAGTAAGGTTCATTTCATTTATGAACTCTGTCCCTTTCCAGAGGAGGGAACCTTACCAATATATACACCGTGTGACAGGAGTCTTGGGCCTGGGTTGAGAGGTGTCTTGAGTTTAGTTCAACATGGTTTTATCCTCCAGAGCTGGTGCACTCTGCTCACTCAGCTTACTCTGGCTTTGTAGTTGTATGCTAGTGTCCTGAGGATACATCTTTTTCCAAATGTGGCCAATTGTTTCCATCACTTTCCCTCCTCCATCTTCCCCGGTGGGGGTCTGACAACTCATGAGTGGAATTACCAGGTAGGACAGCTCACCTGTCTCACAGCACAAATCCCAGGTCTCTGTAAGAGTTTGAGGGGAAAGGTCAAGTGTTAGAGGAAAACCAAACGACTGAAGAAAACAGAAAGAAGACACAGGCCTCTGAGAACTCCTTGACCATGTCACCCAAGATCCCTTCATTAGCGTGACCCAGATCTGGCCATCTGACTATTACTAACACTTGTTGGGTGCCCACCGAAGATGAACACATCGAAATGATTGCATGAGACGACTGGCTGGGAGGCAGAGAAAAAGATCCACACCCTGGTTTTGTAGCATTCAAGTTATGACTGATTGCACTAGGGACAGACTCTGGTGTGTGTGTGTGTGTGTGTGTGTGTGTGTGTGTGTGTGTGTGTGTGTGTGTGTGTGTTGCATCTAAATTGAGCCTGCATTAAAAATTTGAGTTTATGCCAGCAGTGGTGGCATATACTAAGCACTTGGGAGGCAGAAGCAGGTAGATCTCTGAGTTTGAGGCCAGCCTGGTCTACATGGCTATACAAAGAACCCTGTCTGGGGGGGGGCAGAGTGCTGTTAGTGAGAAACCAAGAGGAAGAGGCTGGAACCAGTGGCTGAAATGTAAAGGCTGAGGCCGGTGTCTTACTCGTTGAGGGGTTATGCACATGCCAGGCAAGCCCAGGGATCACACATGTCAGGCAATCCTGCTTTCATGGGTTGCTCCCTTAAGCCCCTAATATTTATGTAATGAGACCAGACTGCATTTTGTGATGGAGCTGGGCTACCTTGGTTTGAATACCAACTCTGCCAGTGATTAACTCTGGGAAAGTTACTTCCCTTCTCCTGCCTGTAAACTGACAATAGCCATAGCAACCAGGATTGTAAGAGCCCAGAAACTTCCTGCTGGATCAAGCTAGGAGTTTTCAGTGAAATGGACCTAGCAAGCAAAGCACAGGACTAGCTTGGATGAGGCTTTGACCCATGCCCTAAATCAAGTTTTAATCATTCATTCGTTTTTCTCCTTCTCTTTCATTCTCTTTTGTTAATCACATTGCCATACCTGGCTAGACACAAGGGCAATGTAAGTTCGCTGGTCAATATCCCTATATTCAGAGAAACAAGTCCACTGAGGAGAGGAGAACAAAGAACTGTCTGGATGTGTTCTTCTTTCAAAGAGAAGAGGAGACAAACTGAATGAAAAAAGATACAGAGAAGATGGTGAAAGAGATTTGGATGAGAATTCAGGATGAGGTGTGTGTGTGTGTGTGTGTGTGTGTGTGTGTGTGTGTGTGTGTGTATGTGTGTGTGTACTTTTTGTAGGGATTGCCAGCCTGCAATAACAACACGGAGACTTGTTTATTCTGAAAGCTTTGCCTTTAGCTTAGGCTTGTTTTTAACTAGCTCTCACAACTTAAACTAACCCACATTTTTGCTAATCTACCATGTGGCTTTTACATCTATCCCACTCTGTCTCACTTATTCCGCATCTTGTTGGTGTCTCTCATGAGCCGAGATTCATCTTTCCTCTCTCTGAGTTTCCTCTCTCTGCCCTGAAGTCCCACCTATATCTCCTGCCTAGCCATTGATCATTCAGCTCTTTATTAAACCAATCAGAAGGCACCTTGGCAAAGACACGTCTTCACAATGTAAACAAATATTCTGCAACAGGTGAGGAATGGGGGTAGTGGGGGCAACATCACCTCTTCCACCTCTTAAATGAACTACCCACAGGGATTGGCCCTGGTCCCCAGGAGCATGGGGATGGACAGGCTCTGACCAGGGGAGGTCATAACCTCTTGGCTGAGTGGGCCACCAGCCTCAGCCTTTGTAGCTCAGCCACTGTTCCCAGCCTCTTTGTTTCTTACCAGCACTACATAAACTCAAATTTTTAATGCAGGTTCAATTCAGATGCAAATGACTCTGTCCAAGTGGTTAATGCGAGAGAAAGACCAGGGTGACAGCAGGGACATTATTCCTTCCCGAGCCATTTCCACATCCCCTGAATCACCGCCATGTGAGCTAGGGTGGGGAACTATCACCCCCCCACCTCTGCCCCACTTTGACTAATGAGGGGGTGATCCACCATACGTTTTCCCTGGGAGCTGGATGGCAAATCCAATTAGTTATGTCTGAGGCCAACCCGTAAATATTACCGGGACATAAAATATTGCAGGCATTTGGAACAAAAATACAGTCATCTAAATATTGATGTTTTCCAATGGAGAATTAAAATTTTAGAGCAGAAACCAGCTTGAAACATAACCTGCTCCCATTCCTTGTCCAGAGATGAGAAGCTGAGTATCCAACAAGCTCACTTTTAGACATCCACTCATCCATCCATGCATGAGGTAAGAACAGAGACCATTTCTCCATCAGGCCCATGTAGGGTCTGGGAAACCCCTCAAAATAAATAAGATATGGTTGCTACGACTGAAGGCTGTGCAGTCTACTGAGTGAAATAGACAAGAAAATGGACTGGTTTTATCGTAGCACGACTGGTTCTGAGGAAAGCCTGTCCTGGCTCACCAATCAAGCAGGCACGTTCGGATGCTGCTGCCTTGAAGAGGTAACATCTGAGACAGGTTCTGCAAGACTATGCCCGGGGCTAGAAATAGGGCTCAGAGGATAAAGGCACTTGCTGCACAAGCATAGGGACCTGAGTTTGAATTCCTAGCGCCTGTATGAAAAGTGAAGTGAGGACTCACGTTCATGTAACTCCACCCTGAGTGAGTGAGGGTCAGAAGCTTCGCTCCCAACAAGAAGGGAGCTCCAGATTCAGAGAAAGACTTATCTCAAGGGGATAAATAAAGCTGAGAGTAATAGAGGAAAGTATCCAACTGTGATGATTGTAAGATGCCACCAGGACACCTTTAACTAGAGAAAAAGCATAACAACAAACAGCGCAAAATGCCAAGGATGGTGACCACTGTGACATCTTTCCAGCACAGCCTTCTTAGAAACAGAGAGCCAGGGCTTTCCCTGGGTCCAGAACTGCCAATATTTTCAATAGAAATTCAAGTGCTTATCTTAGGAAACCTCCCAAGCTGTGCATATCAGCAATTGATTGAACATCATAAGCATCTCATAAGGACTCAGCAATACACACATCTCTGGTAGAGTTTATGGCTCATGGACTATTATTGGTTTGTGACTTGTGACTTACTCAGACCACTGAATCCCATGTAAGTTTTGCATACAGTATTGAACTAAATATACCAGAGAAGTGAATTATAGATATAAGGTTATTGGACAATGAAGACTCGGTTCTTCAACACCATCCTATAAGGCTTCATTTAAAAAACAGTGGAAAGGGGGGTGGATGGATGGATGGATGGATGGATGGATGGATGGATGGATGGATGGATGATTGGATGATTGGATGGATGGATGATTGGATGGATGGGTGGATGATTGGATGGATGGATGGATGGATGGATGGATAATTGGATGGGTGGATGATTGGATGGATGGATGGATGGATGGATGGATGGATGGATAATTGGATGATGGGTGGATAGGTGGGTAATTAGATGGAGCAGATTTTAAGAGCCAAGGAAGGGATTCTAGGCCATGGAAGTCATGTGCAAACAAAGCAACAGGACTAAACAAGGCTGTTCATGAAACTTGGTGGGTATGGGCTGCAGGGTGTGGGGTAAAACGTCAATAGAAATAGAAAAGTACCAGCCATGACACTTGGACACTTGGCCAGGACATGTAATCTTCATTCTGATACCACAGCAAGCTTCTCAGCTGCTCAGTGACTCCGTTTCTCCATATGAGGAGTGGGGACCATGGTAGAACTCACTCCGTGGGTTTTTGTGAGTACCAGATGATGTTCTGGTGAGACTAGGACTCCAGAAACACTCCAGTCCTCAGTACTGCTCAGCCATTGTCACAACATAATGTAGTCCTGTCTGCCCTGATCAGCTTCCACTTTGGGACATGCTAGGAAAAGGGCCCTCACAAATCAATCAGTTCTCTGGACACAAGAAGCCAGGTAAAGGACATTACTCCACCTTCCAAGAGTGCCTGCCAGCTAGGGATGCTGCCTTCCTAGGATTTTCATGTGCAGCCGACCAGCTGGTGGGACGGGAGGCCCTGCTTTGACTGTGGATCTGAAGTTAGAGGCTTGCAGGGAGGCAGAGGCAACTGCCCTCCTCGACATGCTTCACAATGGGACACGTACATGCATAAGCTAGTGACTAGGATTCATGAATCCCAGGTATCTTGGTCCTAAAGACTGAGTTTAAGAAGGCAAGTCTAGCTACTCACAGAGCAAAGACAGAGCTCTGCTAGTGAACTATCCAACTGGTGCCAGGTACCACTTGCCCATGGGTCCCCAGGTGCCAAGCTCCTGACCTCTGTTACCAATCCTTAGCCCACTTCTAAAAGTCAGTGGTGACACTTCCATCATCCACAGGAGACCAAAGTTCCAAAAGTCGAATGCTCACCTCCAGAACCCTTGCTCTTGACTGTTTCCAGAATGGCTACTGTGAGCAGGGTCCTACAGCGGGCGTGAGTGAGAAAGTGCTCCCAGCTAATAGGAGCTGGATGGAGAAACACCCTCAGAGATGAGACAGCACACCTTCCCACACCAGGGCACATCCTTGTCATGAAAAACACACTCTTGTCTCAGGGAACCTCTACCTTCTTCTTCTCCCTCCCTCCCCCACTCGTCACTAAATAAATAAACCAAGAAGGAGGGATGGGAAAAGTTTCTGACTTTCTGTAACCTTTTCTTCGAGTTCAGGTTATTTCTTTAATGCATTTGTCTGCTTTAAAATTGTCTCCTTAGCCTCTCAAGGGAAGCCAATATAATACCACATCACATTTCTCACCGGAGAAAAAAGAACACTTACTCTTAATAGGTGGCAATTTTGCCAGGTGTTATTGACATAGTAAGTGCGAAATTTCCGTGCTCCTCGATGCAGAGTGCAGCAGATTAAAGAACAATGAGGCACAGTGCAAAATGAAGTTTCAAAAGCCGCAGTGTCAAAGTCAGGGAAGGTGCGAAAAAATTACATCCTCGCAACACACCAAAGAACAAGTTTACTAATTACGCTATCCGGCACAAATTTTAAAGTAAATTCCCCGAGATTTGGGAAAGTTTTCTCTGAGGGCCATTGTTCTCCCCCATCCCATCCCAACCTGTCAGGGAGCTGGAGAGGGAGGAGAGTCTGAGCTGGGCTGTGGATTCCTTTAGCTCTGGCACGGGGTGCCAGGTGGGTGTGGGGACTCCAGTGACAGCTCAGGACACACAGTAGTGATGGCACTGGCTGTTCTTCTGGACCATTGTCCTCTGGGAAACAGCAAGACCAGAGACTGAACAAGTCAGATCTTGTCATTGAGGCAGGACAAGTACAGAGTTCCTGAGCAGTAACAGCTATGACCAATAGCCACCACCACCCATAAACCCAATGTAGAGTCAGTGAACTGAAGTTTACTGCCCCTGAAATCACGAAGTTGTGACATTCCAAACCTGGGTCCTTGCACTCTCCAGCACAGATGTCTATCTATCTATCTATCTATCTATCTATCTATCTATCTATCTATCTATCTATCTATCTATCTATCAAGATGGTCTTAATGCGGCCCAGGTAGTCTGAGAACCGATGCATAGCACAGGGTGGCCTTCAACTCCTGACTGTCCTGCTCCACGTTTCAAGTGTTGAGATTACCGGCACAAACCACCACTCCCAGCCTTTAAATTCTATGCAACGCAGTGCAAACATGTTTCCAAATGAGCCCTTACATCCATATCCAAAACAGAAGTCTGTTCATAGCAGGGCTTCTCCCCCTGAGGGTGTGCTGTGAAAGCGTCTGGGAATTTCGTGTAACCCCAGCTCTCTTTTCACACTTCTGTAAAGGTTCTTGGTGGGGGGGGAATGGAATGGAGGCCTCATCAGAGAGTGTAAACAGATGTGTGAGTATGTATAAACACACAAGCATAGCACACATGTACACATATGCTCACTACACATATACACATACATGTACACACTAGTTTTTTATTTCAACAACCAAACTTGAGCGAGGACAGAGATGGCTCAGTGTTTGAAGCAGTAGCCACACTCATGGTAGGACCTGAGGTCTGATCACCAGAACCATGTAAATGGAGAGTAGGTATGGCAGCCAGCCTGTATGTCCAGTGTTTGGAAGGCAGAAATGATAGATCCCAGAGCAAACTGACTAGTTAGACTAACAAAATTCCTAAGCTCTCGGCTCAACCAAAAAACCTTGCCGCAATGAATAAGGTAGAGAACAAGCCTATGTCAGGCTTTGGCTCCTCCATGCACATACATCTCCTCACACAAGTGTGCCTCCGCACATTTAAACACATATGCATGTTCAAATACACCTCAGGTATATGAAAAGAAGAAAGGAAGGAGGGAGGGAAGGAAAACACATCACACTGAAGTTGTACATGGGTCTTAGAGCATCTGTGACAGCTCCTTTTTAAAATTAAACCTCCTGCTTTGAGATGGTTGTTAGCCCATGTTCATATGTAGCTGGAACAAGCAACAGTTTCTACTCCCTCAGTGACAACCCTGATCGTAACTCATGTATCGCTCATTTCTGTACGCGTGCATGTCCAACTTTTTTTTTTTAATGAAATGCTTTGTAAACAAGCAAGCACAAGTGTAAAATGATTTTCTCTTTGGAAGAAAAAAAGAAGTCAAGAGCCCTATTTTGTTCTGAATGCTGCAAATTTAAATCAAGCTTCAACCCAGGAAGCTAATGGCAGGCTCAAGCAGGTCCACACTGGGGGACACATTTACAGGTGCAGCTTCAAGGTACAGCCTGGGGGTGGCTGTCATCTCACGCAGGTGCTTGGATGGGCAGCCTAGTTGTGCGAGCATGCAGAGCTCAGAGCCTACCTGATTGATAGAGCAAATTCCTGCCCTTGAGTGCTTCTGGGGACCAACAATAAGGAGGTGTTGGAGGAATTGGTGACTCCTGAGACTCAAAGGCTTCCCTTGGCCAGGTACAAAGACAGAAATGCCAGTGCTACCTTCTGGGGGGGGGATTCACCAGTTAGCACCCCCTGACCAAACTCCCTTTCAGTCTACCTCTGCCCTAGTCCTCTCATCCCTTCCCAGCCTTCCAACACACAGAGGCCAACAGACCTCTGGTGACAGACTCTACCCAGTGCTGACAGACACAAGAGGTCACACAGTGCAAACTCTTTTTTCCAGGATGAGAAACAGAGGCCCAAGGACAGATGAGACCACTATGAGCACAGGGTAACTACAATAGCCACCATGCTGACGAAGGATATCCACCATGGAGTTGGTCCCCGGGGGTTCTGTAACCTCTCTGGAATTATCATCACTTAGGATTCAGAGGATAAAGCTTTTAGATTCTGTGGGTCACATGGCTTCTGTCCAGCTAGTCAGCTCAGCCACTGAGCACGCAAGAAGCTTTGGGCAATGGGGTAAGCAATAGACAAGTTGGGTTTCCCTCAGCAGGTGGGAGACAGCCTTTGAATCGCAAGTCACAGTGTACCATCCTCAATGTAGACGGTCAATAAACTCATAGTTTCGTCCTACTGCTAGTTTGTTAGCTCCTTTCTTTTTCTTTTGCCATGATAATAATACTCTGACAATAGCAACTTAAGGGAGAAGGGGTTTATTTTGCTCACGTTTCCCAAGTATAGTCAGCCCATTGTGTCAGAGAAGTCAAGGCCTGAGGAGCAGGTCACATCCCATCCACAGTCAGGGAGAAGGCAGCATGAATGTCTGTGCTCAGTTCACTCTCTCCACGTAGACGGACCAGGATCAGAGCCAGGAAGTGACAATGGTGCCAGGCATCCACAGTGGGTGGGACTTCCCGTCTCAATGTGATTAACGTAATCAAGATGACCCCCGACAGACATGCTCAGAGTCCTATCTCCCCTATGATTCTACATTCTGTCAAGTTGGCAATTAATACTAACACAACCTCATGATGAAAAAAAAAAAGTAGGTACATATAGAATTCTCTAGAAAAAATGGCTGACTCATGGGTGTTCAAAACATGTTGAGTGTTAATACTTTTTACACTCAGAAGGTATGAGTTGAAATATACATATAACCGAATCAAGCTTCTCCTGTGTGACGACTGGGGACTGCTCCCTGTCTGGAAGCTTTCAGCTGAGACCTGTGTGTGAGGAATAGAAAAATCCAGACCTTCAGACAGTGTTAGGATAAATCTTTCCTCCATAAGCCGCCTGAGCACTACCGCCACGTGTGCTTTACGCCAGCTGCTCGCTCTAATTAGGGCCTAAATTAATACACAGAAAGACTTGTATTAGGTACAATGCTGCTTGGCCAATGACTAGGATTCTCATCTGTTAGCTCGGTCTTAATTATCATAAATCTATATATTTTATAAGACTTATCGGACGCCTTATTGGCGTCCCTCCTTGCCGGAGCTCACATCCCGCCACTGGAGGAGGCACGGAGGGGGAAAAAGGATGATTCCTGTTTCTCTTTCTTTAAATATGAGTCTCCTTGCTATGTCACTTCCTTCCTGGATCACCATTTCTCTACCACATTTCCCAGAATCCTCTTTGATCCTAGTCCTGTCTAGCTTGCTGCCATTGGCCAAACAGTATTTTATTCAACAATCAATAAGATAAACATACACAGAAGTACAATCCCCATCAAGACAGGTCTTACTTTTATATTTTATTGGCACCCTTGAGTCAACAAATATTAAAAAAAAAAAAACAGGTCATAAGATTGTGTTTAACAAATACTGTATGTGGATATCCAAGGGAGGTTTAGTTGACAAGAAAGAAGCCTGATGACCTAGAACATTTTCCTCTTCCTGAGAAAACTAAGCCTGAGACAGAAGACAGCTCTAGATGGGCCTCAGCAGTGCTCAAAGGAGTTTCCAGAGACGTCATCCTCTCTGTGGTGGTGGTGGTTCATGCAGACTGGCACTGCCGGGAGGGAGCAAGTATGTGGAAAGGGTAGAGATAAGAGTTCGTGGAAAAGACCAGAAGCCCTCTGGTCTGCTTTGGGTGGACGTCTGCACACCCAAAACATGGAAGTAAGTGAAGGCCCCAGAGTCTAAGAGACGGGCACCTGGAGGAGGTGATTAGGACATTAAAGAACAGATAGAAACATATCAGAGAGGCAAAAGACATTAGAAATAGAGGGTTTAAAAAATCACAGACAACCAGAGAAAATACAGGTTAGTAGAAGAATTTGAAGTAAAAGGAAACTTTGAAACACAGAGCCTAAGAACTCAGAATGCCTACTGTCTTCTCTGTGGACCGCCAAGGAACAAAAAGAGGAATCTGGGGGTACCAGCAAAGCAGGCACTGCTTCATCCATCAAAGCCTGGCTGGCTGACAATGCTTCTAAGGCCCCAAGTTTCTTCAACGAAAAGACCATGTTTTGTTCACATTCTTACACCCATACGTTTAGCTGTGCCTGGTCCTAGTATACCAGGGGCTTTGTTTTATTTTTGTCTGATGAATGACTTGAATAGGAAACAAACCCTTGGGTTAGACTGAAGCACAGTAGAGAGAGGGTCAAAATGCTGCAGGAGAGAGCTTCATGGAGGGCTTCATGAACTCCTGCTACAACTCTGGACTCTTTCCTGCAGGGACAAGGTTTAGGTCTCTTTGAATCCTGCCTGCTGCTCGCTCCTCTGCTCCTTCAGGCCACATGGAACAGCGGTCCCCATCACTGCTAGTCCTGATTGTGCCACCATCTTTTACCACCTACAACATATTTCTCCCAACTACCATCTGGATGTCACATCCTTTCCAGAAGTGTCTCTGCCAGCTAGGATTTACAGGAGAGGGCTACAGGACAAGGAGGCAGAGAAAACATGGTGTCAACACTTAGTTGTTACTCCTTGGAGGTGGACTCTGTAGGCTCAAAGGTCATGCTGGGAGACTATGAAATGATTTGGGCCCAAAGTATATGGTATGGTATCAACAAAAGTGGCCTGTGATACACCTGCTCTGTCTCATGTGTGCTAACTTGAGGGCAGACATCAAAGCATTATGGTATGATATTGAAATACAGCATACCAATGCATGGTTGGTCTTTGCAAAAAGTCTTCATCCACCTCCTCCCCTGCCTTGTCTTCTTTTCCTTCCTTCCCTTCCCTTCCTCCCTCCTTTATTTCATTCTTTTTTCAATGTCTGGATGGAACCTGGAGTCTTGCCCCTACTAGACAAGTGCTCCACCACTGAGCAACATTCCAGAGATATTGTTTTCCTTTTTTAGTCAGGGTCTCATTAAGTTGTTCAGGAAGACCTTGAGCTTTCTGTCCTTCAGCCTCGGACTCCAGGGCAGATAACAGGTATGGACCAAGACTTCCAATCTTCTTCCTCTTCATCCCCCCTTGTCATCATCATCCTCTCCCTCCTCCTCTCCTTCCCCTTCCTTCTCCTATTCTTCTTCTCCATTCTCTTCCTCTTTCTCTCCCCCTCTTTGTCTCTCCCCTTCTCTACCTTCTGATTTACATTAAACTTTCAAATCGAAGCATCTACAGCTTTGAACAGAAAACAATGAATGACAATTCTTTGCATAAAAACGCTCTTATGAGGAGTACTTCTTAGAGCTCAGTGAAACCAAAAATAGTAAATGTCAGGATGTCTGTAAAGGTTGCTCTATCTAATGTTGTTATTTTACAAATAAGAAAACAGGAGTCCTTTGAGAGGCAAAGATTTGCTTTATTTCATCTCTACAACCACCACAAGGACCAGATGGCCAAGCAACTGTCCCAGAAGTAAAGTGTTCGGCCCCTCTCTCCCCTGACATGTTGTAGTTTCTGGTACTTTTCACCCCATATTCTCCTTAAACCATCTTTAGAGTCCCTTGTACCTGTTGGGGTGCTCAGCCTCAGTGGCTTGCTCATTTCCCACCTTCCTTGCTGTCTCTCATCTGACAGAATCACATAGAGCCCTCGCTGCTGCCAACTCTAAACTTCTTCTTTCACTTAATCGCATACATTCCATCCAACAAGAGCACTTCATGATCTGACTGGCATGGCTTAGAGTTGTTCCTGGACAGCTTGTAGGGGGCACCCTGCTGACCCAGGAGAGAGAGGCTGAGATGGGGCCCTTCCCAGGGTCAAGGCATCATTGCTCACAGAAAGGGCAGTGAGTGAGTCTGATGGTAAAAACATTCACAGCGTGTGGCTGAGAGGAGCCAGGCAGAATAAAGAGGCTGGGAATAGAAAAAGAGGCTTAGCAATGAGTCACAGGATGGAAAGACATGGCAGAGGGCAAAAGACACCCACACAATGACAAATCCCCAGACTTCTCAGGTGGAAAATGTCAACCCAATTTGGTGGCCCCATACACCCACTCCCTGAGATCAAAGCTGCCCAGGTGACGAGCAGCATGAATACAAAGGAATGGCAATGGTGTGTTTCCTGAGTTCCTAGGAGCCCAGGGTAGGAGCCCAGGATCTGGGGAAGGAAAGGAAGGAGAGAGCCTCCCCCCCACCTTTCCCTAGCAGGGCTGTTTGTTCCTTGCCTTCCCAGCAGCACAATTTGGTCTGTAAAAAGCAAGGGAGTTGGAGCTAGGGAGATGGCTCAACTGCAAGAGTGCCGGCCTGGCAATCATGAGGACCTGGGTTCCATCTCCAGGAATCCACGAACCAAGCTGGGTGCAGTGCGATCCTAGTGCTTGGGAGGCAAAGACACAGAGATCTCTGGTGTTACTGCCCCACCAGCCTTGTCTCATCAACTCCAGGCTAAGGAGAGACTTTGTCTCAAAACACAAGGTGAACAGCTCCTGAAAATAATTCTCGAAGTAGCACTCCGTCCTCCACACACACAGGGGCACTAACACACACTCTCACAGACACTTGTACAACTAGGCACAAATGCACACACAAACATGGGGCCTTCAGCACCAGCCCAGAAGACCTGGCCTCGGTGGTAGATGGGAGCCGAGACTTTAGACTCAGAAGCTCTGGTTATCTGGTTCACTGTGTCGACTCAGTGGAGAGACCTTCTACCTCAGTTTCCCTTTCTGTGAAATGTGAATTACAACACTGGGGATCTATCTTCCAGGCTGATAACAGTCTGAGTGATGAGTGTCTCAAGGCCTGGCAAGTAAGCCCACTGTGCTGACCATGCCATTGTGACTTTCAGTGTCTGGTGTGAACATCCTTGATCCCTCTGATCATGTGGGGCAGGTGAGAGGATCAAGGAAATCAAGGCCCCAGTGTTGCATAACTTGATTTATAGCTACTTCATTGAAACAAGAGGGGAGATGGGAGGAACAGAGGGAGTGAAAGCAGGGGTCAGGATGTGTTGTGTGAGAGAAGAACCCATTTTCAATTAATCAATCAATCAGAATTTGCTTCTTGGATGGCCACAGGCTCACGTATTTGAGCACTTGGTCCCTGGTTGGTGGTGCTATTTGGGCCCTTTAAGGTGTACAGGCTTCCTGGTGCGCATCACCAGGGAAGGGCTTTGAGAAGCTGTAACGTGGCCTCAGTTCTAGCTTTCTCTCTCTGCTTTGTGTTTGCGGCCGAAGATGGGATCTCTCAGCTTCTGCCACTCATCTTGCCAGGAAGGACTTTCTCTCTGGATCCAAAAGCCCCAGAGAAACTCTTCCTTCTAGAAGTTGCTTTTGGTCATGGCGTTTTCTTACAGCAGCAGGAAATTAACAGATGCAGGCGTGATCAGGAAAGGAAGGAGCAATCCACTTCCCTGTGGGTACACATCACTGACTCCTTCTCCCTTTTCCCAGACCGCGCCCACATCACACCATGGATGTCAAGTTCATGGCGGGAGGAACTGAGTGAAGCCAGGTCAGCCTCCTGGCTGTTCTCTAGACATTTAAGTTTCTTGTTCTGCACATTAGAAAGAACAACAGTGACAGAGAAGGGGAAGATGGAGAAAGAGAAGGAAAAGGGAAGAAAGCAAACAAAATTGCTAAATATTTGGAAACTTCCCATGTATGGATCTGTCTTTGAATTCCCTCTGCAATCTCATTTCTGACTTCTCAGCACTCTGAACTTTTTCAAAAGCATGTACTCAGAAACCCATGCCTTGCCCGCCCTCCCACCGGCTTCCTGTCACTACCAGCTCCCATTAGCTAAAGTCTGCAGGGGTTTCAGGTCCATGTGAACTAGCCCTAACCAGCATTGTTCTGTCTTGGTGGGATTCTCTCTTTCTTTCTCTCCGACCTTTACTGGACTATGGGTTGCTACAAGGGCAAAGGGCACTGTGTCTTATGACACTCTCTTGGCCCAGTAGAGGTTGGATGGGCAAACTGACAAGGGTTAGGTAGATAATGGAGTGAAGAGGCTTGGCTGCCAAGGATCAGTGGGGCTCCAGATGTAAAAGATGGATACAGCCAGCACAGGCAGAGGTTGGCAAGAGGTCACTGCTGGAGAAGTTGAGAGAATGGTGGTGCCCTGCAAGTAAAGAACCATAGTTTCAATTACCTTGGGGTTGTTTTTTTTTTAATTTTAGAAAACAATCTTATTTTACATATCAGTCCCCTAATTCCCCCACTCTCCCATTCTCCTATGCCCCCACCGACACCCCCAAACCATCCCCCACTCACTCCCCAAGGATAGTGAGGCCTTCCACAGGGGGTCATCAAAGTCTGTCACATCATTTGGAAGAGGGCCCAGGCCTTCCTTGTTGTATCTGGACCACAAGAGTAACCCTCCATAGGGAACAGGTTCCCAAAGTCCATTTGTGCACTAGAGCTAAACACTGGTTCCACTGTTAGAGGACCCATAGACTGCCCAGGCCTCCTAACTGGCAACCACATTCAGAGGGCTTGGTTCGGTCCAAAGCTGGTTTCCCAGCTTTATGACTGTGGTCCCTGTGCTCTCACTAGGTCAGATCAACTATTTATGTGGGTTTCTCCAGCATGGTCTTGGCTCCTTTGCTCATCCCTCCTTTTTCTCTACAACTGGATTCCGGGAGTATGGCTCAGTGCTTAGCTGCAGGTGCCTGCTTCTGCTTCCATCAGCTACTGGATGAAGGCTCTAGGATGGCAATTAAGGTAGTCATCAATCTCATTATAGGGGAAGGGCATCAGAGGCCGCCTCTCCACTACTGCCTAGATTCTTAGTTGGGGTCATCTTTGTGGATCTCTGAACATTTCCCTAGTGCCAGATTTCTCTTTAAACCTATACTGGCTCCCTCTTTTAAGGTATCTCATTTGTTGCTGTCCTCTATTTCTTCCCTGCCTCAGTCTTCCTGATCCCTCTTGTTCTCCTCCCCCTCCTCTTATCCCCTTCTCTTTTTCTCCCTTCCCCTCACTCCCAATCTGCTCAGGAGATATTGTCCCTTTCCCCTTCTTCGGGGGTCCATTCTCTCTTAGGGGGTCCTCCTTGTTAAGATTTATTATCATTAATGTGTTAGTGTGAGTGAGTGCACACATGCCCCAGTGTGTGTGTGTGTGTGTGTGTGTGTGTGTGTGTGTGTGTGTGTGTCAGGGAGGGCAGGGTCAGAACAACTATGTAGAACCCATGCCGGTCTGCGTTTCCATGGTTGCAGGGATCGAACTCAAGCTGCCACGCCTGTGTAGAAAGTACTTTTATCTTTTAGGCACTCCCTGCCTGATAGCTCAGGTTCTGGACCCAGTAATGCTGGAATCCCCGCACCACCTTCAAGTCTGTGGGTGCAGGACATGATTTGGTTTTAAAGCTGAGACCCTAGAAGGAAACACAGATTAATCACACATAAAAATAATGACCACAAAGGCTTGTGGGAACTTGAGACAACAGAGGAACAGTTGAAGGGAGAACCCTGAAGCCATCAAGAGACTGAGGTTCTGCAGGTTAGAAGGGAGCCCTGTATGTACCCAAATGACTTCACATACTGTTTCCAGTGGGAGCACACGGTGGATGTTCAAGACAGGCTAGATGGTGGAGTGAAAACTCCCACTGCTGCGCTGATCTTAATATCTGAGCTTGGTTTCCAGCCATCCACTCAGGTTTCCCCAAATTACCCTTTTGTAAGCCTTAATGCAAAAGCATTGTTAAAATCAGTTCTTCTCCTCTCTTAAAGACTCATACACGGGTCAAGAAAATAGAGGTACTTTTTTCCCCCAAGAGATTATTTTTTTTTCAAGTAGTAACTGGTAAAGACTGAAATGTATGCTGTGTTTTTATCACATGGAGACACAACAGTACCAGGAGAGAGGCAGGGTGGAAAGAGGGATGAGAAGAGAGAGAAGAGAAGGGGAAGGGGAAGGGAGGAAAGGCGTTTCTCCACCAGGTGAACTTCTAACAAGTTCAGGACACACTCTGATAGGAAGGAATGACTGTCTGGCTTCTTACGTAGCTGTATGTCCACCTGTAGGTCCCTTTTGAGCAAGATCAAGCCTTTATGAAAGTCAGACCCCATCCTAGGTGTTAGATATTCAGTGAATGAAGTACATGTTTAAGATGGGGAACAGAGGCTACCAACATGCTCAGAAAGACTCTAGCTGTGACATCACTGTGCTTGATGAAGGTTGACCTAGGTGAGCCATTTCGTGCATGACTGGGGGCTGAGGGAGAGCTCAGAGTAGTTGCCACACCAGCCTAAGACAGAGTCCACTTCTGTCCCACACTTGGAGTGATGACATTTTCCATGGCACCAGGGACCTCTACATGCTTCCAGTTCCAAGACGGTCAGTCCCACTGTTGGAAAAAAAAGAGGAATTGGTGTATTTCCTGTGGATTTCACAGGCCACTGCTGTTTACACCAGGCTAGCCAGAACCTGATCACATGGCTACCCATAGTCACATGGAATTATGGGAAATGTAGTTGAGGCAAGGAGGCCCCATGTTGGCCAGATGGGTATGGGTGTTGAGGTTATTGACAGCCTTCCACAGTCTTTTACACACCCATCTCTGAGTGGCTGCAGTGATGTCTCCATTTTCAACATTCATTTCCCCATCTACAAAACAAGATGCAAGCATGGGTGGCTCCCATAACTCCTCCAGTACCCAGGAAGAGCAAGCACAGTCAAAGGAAAGTAAATGTCAGCTGGCTGACATACACCTGTCTGTAATCCCAGTACTCAAGAGATGGAGGCAGAAGGATTAGGAGTCCAAAGCCAGCCTTGGCTACAATAGAGTAAGTTCAAGAGCAGCTACAGGAGACCCTGTAACTTCTTGCCTACACTCCTGCAAGTGACCCTAATTAAACTCACTGGGTCTACAAGAAAAGGGAGTAGGAGGCTAATGGAGGGTGAATATGGTTGAGACACATTATACACGTGTGGGAAGGCCATCATGAAGCCCTATTATTATGTACAGTTGCTATAGTCTAGTAAATAGAAAGGCAGGTGGGCCAGAATGCTGAAAGGCGAAGGGAGGGAGCCAGGGAGGGAGGGACAGAAGGAGGAAAAGGTGAAGAAGGGCGAGAAAGAAATGCTGCATTTGGGCTCTGGAACATACACCAGATAAGGACTGCTTTATTGCTTGTTAGAGGTACATCTGTTCATCCATGCCTAGGTCATTCAGAATCCACATCCCTCTGACCACATCTGCTGTGCACAGCTCCATTTCAAGCTTCCTGGCTCGTTCATTTCTGAGGCTGCCTCATCCTCTTAGGTGACCCAGGCATTTTGTGCATCTCTGTCTCTTTATTGAATTTCAAAACGGTTGTCATGCAAAGTTGGTATTGCTCTTTGTCAGTGAAACCCTTCCAGGGAACCAGAGACACACCTAGTAGGAGGGCTTCAGAAGACACAAAGTGGGGTCACTGCCCATGACGTCACACATGGTTGCAGGGGGCTTCACAGCGATGGCTCTGCCTTGGTGCTCAGACATTAAGCTAAGGCAGCCTGTGCAAGCTGAGGGTGAACCAACTAGTTCATGATTGGGTCCATCCCTAGCAGTGATGGTGGGTTGAGCAACATCCATTAAATATTTTTTAAATGGTTAAAAAAAAAATCTTGGGAGTGATTTGTTACATCTGATGAAGATGTGGACCCATCACATGTCACTGTTAAGCTTAATCAATGGTGACTTCATCTAGAGCCTTTATTTATAGCTAATGCAGACGTTAAAAAGATGTACAGCCATTAATTATTAGCGGAGTTGTTTTTTCAAAGCTCAAAGTACGCCTTGAATAAACGTACTTTAAGACACTTAAAGCCAAGGCATTCTTTATAAAATGACTCGCTAAAGAGTCCCTTGGGTTGCCTTTGAGCGGCTTTCAAGGCCCTAATAGCACTTTTCCCACCAAAGACACACCTCTTGAATCCTCTGAGAGGTACAATAGCATAATTGTTCTTTTAGGTTTCAAGGCCTTGACATATCTGTCAGGGAAAGAATGGGGAATGATAATACCAGAACTATTTTATGCAAATTCCACTTAGAGGTTTCAAGACTTCCCTGAGACAGATCTTGCCCTCTTGTTGACACTTGCCATGTCACACCAGCGTTCCATGAGAAAGGGCTTAGAGTTTGCCTTTTGTTAAATCATTCTCATTAAAAAAAAAAAAAGTCCTTAGATAAAGTTAAAAAACAAATACAAAAACAATGAGATGGAAACATCAATTTGAAGCTGTGTCTGGGGGAAAAACAGTATTCACTGCAATGATTTTTGCCCCCTGCAGTTAATCACTTTGCTGAAGGAATCCTGTAACTTAAGCCATGGTGGCAGAAAAGAGATGCTTGCAAAGGTGTTATGAAGATTCCAATTATACACACACACACACACACACACACACACACACACACACACACACACTCACACACACACACATACACACACACACACACACACACACACACACACACACACACACACACACCCCACACACACACACGCGGTGTCACAGTGTCACCTAGCGTGTTGCCACAGGGGTGCCCTTCCCAAGGCTGGTATTAATGATCCACGGGCTTTGGGCAACAGGCACAAACCACAGTTACATCATCATCTAGTCATTCTGGAAGAAGACCCATTCACTCAGCAAGAAGATCAGGGGATCAAAGAGAAAATGGAATGCAAATGGTCGTGCTAACAAACACCCGTGGGGTCACACACTTAGTGGCCTCCAGCAAGTTAGCAAGTTCCCTACAAGTGCCCAGAATGCAAACTATAATCCAAGTCCATTTATTGCAATACAATGGAAAAAATAATCCATATAGCATTCAAAGTATTAACAACTTATTTTTGCCCATGAAGAGGCGGTATTCATCCATCCATCTCTCCTTCTGCCCATCCGATCATCCATTCATCCATCCGTCTATCTGTCCATCCATCTGTCCATCAATTCATTTTGTCATCCACGTATACATCCATCTATCCATTTTTCTGTCCATCTGTGCATGTATGCATTCAACCAACCACCCATTCATCTATAATCCATGCATCCATCCATTCATCCACCCGTGTACTCACGCTCCCTTACATTCATTCATTAACCTGGCTATCATTTCATCCATCCCTCTAGTCATCTATCCATTCATACCCCCATGAATTCATTCATTTATCTATGCCTGCATTCATTTATTCATTCCTGTATTATTCATTCATCCATCAGATTTTCACTTATTATTTTCATTGACAAAAGACCAAAATTTGATTCTGTAAATTCAAGCATGTTGTGGCTATAGTCTCTGTCCTCCAGGAGTTATAATACTGGAAGAGAATACCACCAGAAACTGAGAGAGAAAAGGAGGTATTCTCCCCCTGAACCTTCTCTGAGATGAGCTTAATGGTCATGTAACTAACAGAATACAAATATGTCACCATGTATGGCATCAGGATTTAGTCAGAAAGAGAAGCAAACAAACAGTTTCTGCTTGGAGCCTGCAAGCAAGCCTGTAAGCAGCACTCTTCCATGTTTCTGTTTCAAGCTCCTGCCTTGAGTTCCTGCCATTATGGCCTTCAGTGATGGACTGTGACCTGGAAATGTAATCCAAATAAACCCTTTTCTCCTCCAAGTTGCTTTTGGTCACAATATTTGCCTCAGCAATAGAATGAAACTACAACATAGGACAAAGAGTGACAATTTGGATCTCAAGGCATCCTACAGACCTATGTGCAAATGCCACCTATCTCTGTGTCTCCCTGGCTGCGTGACCTTGAATATGCCATTCAGCCTCTCAGAGCTGCAGTCTGGTCTCCCTGTCTATACAGTGGGAGGTAATTATTGCTGTCATATGATCTAAAGGGGACTGAGATTCTGGCTTGGCACTTCACTGGTTCTGATAATTGCTAGGTATTTCCATGCTCCATACTTCCCTCCTTGGCCCAGACTATGCTTGCTTTCCTCCTCCACTGTCTAACATGACGCTGTAGAGGCTGAGGTTCCGTTTATCCTCACCTGGATAGAAGGAAAACACTTTGGAGCCAAGAAATGGAGAAACCTACCAGCTCACACATCCGTTTAGTATCTCCCCCGGGGAACCAAGAGGCTTAATGTTTATAAAGTACTTTGAGATCTTGAAACCAAAGACTTTGTACAAATGTGGGGTAATCATGATAATTAAAGTGCTGTTATTGAATCCGGCGAGGCCGTATTGTTCCCTCACCCTGCAGTGAGCAAACTCCTGGCGGACCCTTTAGCACACTGAAGAGATAATTTGCCAAATCATATACCGCTGCCCTGAAAGTCTTACTCACCTACAGCCAGGGCCAAGTTCATACCCAACAATGAGGCTAATAGCAGGCCTCAGCTGCACAGCACTTTAAAGTTTACAATGCAGCCTCAGATGGTGTCTCCCACTCTGTCAGTAGGCTGAGAGGGAGAGGAGAGTAAAATTATTCCTGATAGATGGATGGGAAGCCCAGGTACAGATGGGTGTGTGCACTGACCCAGACTGAAGGTGGCTGGAGAGTTTCAAGCCAGGACAAATGCCCAGTTTTTGTAAATGAGGATATTAAAGTTTAAAGAGAGAAGGTGCCCTGTCCAGGGGCTCCTGCTGGCCTCCAGGGTATGTTTGTGCAAACTGGAAAACATATTCCTCTACTATATGACAGAGGTTTTGACAAATGGTTGGATTTTAGCCCCATTAGCTTGACAGAGATTCTTTCTGTATATTCCATTAAGAAAAACGCAGTGAGTTAAAATATCCTTTCTGTTCTTATCCGTATTTGAGATTAATTGATAAGGAAAGGATTGCTGTTGACAGCTTGTTTATTCTCCCCAAGGGATGATCATGATTACTGATGTTTCACACAATCTCATATAGCCCAGGCTGGACTCAAATTTTCCAGGTGGCCAAAGATGTCCTTGAACTTCTGATCTTCCCATGTCTACGTCCCAAGTGGTAGGATAGCAGGTATGTATACTACATGGCTGGCTACCCAAATGGTTGTTTTAATGTTCTGAAATTCCAAGATGAAGGGCATGCATACCATAAGGGCCACTCCAGGCAGTAGTGGAGGGGTACTGAGTTGGAGAACCCAAACAAGACCCTTTATTCCGCTTTCCACAAGACAAAAGAGGCCTGCATGCTTATAACTGGTTTGTTTGAAAGAAGTGAACTGGAGACATGGGGGCACCCTGCAATTAGGACAGATCATAGCTTCCTGGATGTAAGAAATGCACAAGGAAGGTGGCTTAGATGGGTGGATTTTCATAGAAACTGGCCAATTGTATGCCATCACTAGGGATTAGCTAGCCCTGGGAAGGCAGTCTCTACAGTTCAACAAGACCTCTAGGTTGCAAAGTTTCAAAGAGAGTAAAAGGAAATGGCTAAATCATGCAGAAAGGCCCTCTAGAAAGCATGGTGTTGGCCTGGGTGATGGCTAAGCTGGTAAAGTGCCTACTGTGCAAACACATGAATTGTACAACAATCCCCAGAAGCCACATGAAAAACAGACTAACAAAAAGCCTGGCTCGGTGACACACACTCTAAAGGCCAGTGCTGAGGAGGCTGAGACCGGCAGTTGCACAGGGCTCATGGCCAGCCATCCGACCTGTTCACTGAGCTCCAAGTTAATGAGAGAATGGCAATCAGAGCTGTCCTCCAAATTCCACCTCCACGAACATATTCATATGCATGCCCACTGGGTGCATTGCACCTTCCCTATAACACACACACACACACACACACACACACAGAGAGAGAGAGAGAGAGAGAGAGAGAGAGAGAGAGAGAGAGAGACAGAGACAGAGACAGAGACAGAGAGACAGAGAGACAGAAAGACACAGAGAGAGAGAGAGAGAGAGATAATGATATCAAGCATTCCCCTCTCACAGATGAGAAAACTGAAGCCAGACAAATACCTTATGTAAGCTTCTCTGTGTGCTACCAAAGGAATGTTCCAGAAGCAACACGGATCTAGCACTCTGCTCACATACCTTTAACATTTCCCCCACTGCTTTGGAGACACTCTCCAGGCACCTTAACTTAGAGGGGGCAGCTCTCCGTGTCCTGGCTGGAGTGTGCCATTCCCGCCCACGGCAGACCTCAGACATTATGTGCCAGCTCTGAGGAGTGACTGGTGATTTTCTGCCCAGCCTGACGACTCCTACCTTTGCCTGCAGTGTCTCTCACTGCCTGAAACTCTTCTGACACCCGCAGCTTACTGCATCTTTCAAGAATCAACGTAGCTTTCTTGTTTCATCTTGGCAGCTTTGGCTGAAGCCCCTGAGTCGACTGTTCCCTGGTCATGGGCTTTCAGATATCCCTGGGTACAAGTGAGTCTCCCATGACTTCACCACAGCCATTTCGGCTTCTAGGTCCCCACTCTTCACTTCCATGTTCCCTGATGGCAGGGACTGCTTTCTACTTGCCCAGCCTTCGGTAATGACAAATGGACAGCTCATAATAACACCAAATTATCAAACAAAAGCACAGCCTAGAACTCAGTGTCCATTAGAGTTCACTGGTTTTCTACAACTACCAGGAACTACCTGAGGCTAGGTAACTTAAAAAGAGATTCACCTTGCTGGTAGGTTTGGAATCTAAAACCAAAACAGCATGCACCAGCTCAGCCAGGCCACTCCCATGCTACATCACAGCATGCCCAATAGCATCATGGGAGAAATCAAATAACAAGACAGACATTCAGATCCCAGTGAGAGTTTCCCACTAGCCCCCATTTCTAAAGGCCTAACAACACCTTAATATTCCTATACGGGGAACCAAGTTTCCAATGCCTGAACCCTTGGGGGCCACAGTTAAACTCAATCAAAACCACAGAAGACTCCTGTTCCGCTGTCCAGGCCACTCTGTGGGTGTCTCTCATCCTAAAACCTGTGCAGTCATCCTTCAACTCTGTTGTGGTTTGATGGAGAAGTGTCCCCCACATCTTGGGGCATTTGAACACTCAGTCCCTGGCTGGTGGCAGGGTTTGGGAGGTGTAGGTGGTGCTGGAGGAAGTGTATCATGGGGAGTGGAGACTGAAAGCCCCGCCCACTTCCATTTCACTCCGTTTCATGGTCATGGTCATGGTTAGGATGTGAGCTCTCAACTTTCTGCTCCTGTCACCTTGCCCGCCTTTGCTGCAATTCTGTCCCCACCACAGTAGACTCTTATCCCATAAGCCCAAATAAACTCTTCCTTCTAGAAGTCGCTTTGGCTCGTGGTGTTTTATCACAGCAGCAGAACGGAAACTAATACAAAGGCCTCTAATGATCTAAAGGATCTTGTGTGGAAAAGCACTTTCAAGAGCCTTGTTGCTGAAAACTGTGTTCCAGCTGTGATAGCTCCGATCTCATTTTGTTTTGTGTTTTATTCCTTTTCAAAGTCAGCTGGATTTTCCCAGAGAGAAAAGGAGCTGCATCTTCAAACCCTCCAGTCTGAAATAGGCTCCCAGGACCCCACCCCTCCTTCAGATTTCCAGAGGGCATGACCAGAGCCTGTGGGCCCAGCGGCTGTATTCCTCCTGCTGGTGCAGATCTGCAAATAGATGCCTGCTTCCACAACACACACCCCCCAAATCCAACCCACTGCAATCGAGCTCATTATCTCAAGACATCCCTGCGGCCAAAGGGCATGCTTTCCGGAGGTATATTAGTCTCTTCATCTAAACAGCGCAGGCTTAATTGGCTGGGATCAGAGCCTCACTGTTTTGAGTAAAAAGCTGTGATTAATTTGAGCTAAAGATGGCTGGACAGGCACAGACTGATTCAGCTGCAGGTACAAACCTATTATCATCAGAATGGCAAAGGCCTGGGGTGGGGGTAGGGGGCTGCCTTGGTACACAGGTTTCCTCTCAAAACACATAGCTGGGGAAGGCTGTGGGAACACACAGAGCAGGTGGGACACCAGAGACACTTTCCCCAGCCCCTGTGCATCCATGAGGCTGCTCAGATTAAAATGTGAAATGTTCTCCACTGTGCTTGAACACTTAGTTCCCAGCCAGGAGTCCTAGCTTGGAGGTGTGGACCCTTTATGAAGCAGGCCCTAGCTACAGGACATACAGCCTATGGACATATGGGGGAGGGACTTTAGCATCGTAGGCAGGTGACATGTTAGCCAGAAAATTGTTTCTTCTCTGCTGTCTGTGACTAGTGAGCTCTCTCTCTCCTGCTATCTCAGCCACACCCTCACCCCCACAACTGGGTATACGCCCTCAGACTGGGAGCTAAAGCAAACCCTCCCTCCCTTCAGTTGCTTCTTGTCAGATAATTGGTCACAGAAATGAGAAAAATGAGTAACACAATGGTTTGCTGTGGCATGGAAAGTGGGACCAGGCCAGCAAGAAGTCTAGTGATTTCTGGTTCCATACATAGGACAGGAAGTTGTTACTCTATGTGTAAGACCCCGGAAAGCTCAGGCCTCCGGGGTCTCAGTCCAGGACCACAGTCACCCCAATCACCAGGCAGATTCGAAAGCTTGATGCAAACTGCATGAGGCTTTATTAAAGTTGTTTAACGAGCTAACCCCATGTTAGCTCAGGTCTTTCATCCACCCACCATGGCGGATGGCTAGCAAAGACAGCTCAAACCGGCTGCATAGAGATCTTGTAGGGCAGCGTAAGGGGAGTGTCTAGGGGTACGCACAGGCTCAGGATTGGTGTGCCTCCAGGCTTGGAGGGTTTGCCCTGTATTGATTGGCCAACTGGTTGTTATGGCCCATAAGCCCTCCCAGGGTGGTTGCTCTGCTCTGTGCGTCATTGCTGTGTGCTTGTCCGTAAAGCACACCCAGAGCTGTAAAGCATAGTGCCACCAGCTAACTTCTGATTGGTTCCTTGACACAAGGCAGGCATCTGACTTTCTAGTGACTAGGACAAGGTCAGACAAGCACGTGTTCAGCTGTTATGGCTGCCGACAGGGTCAGGCATCTGACCTTAGTGACTGAGACAAGGTCATACAAGCTGTTATGGCTGCCGAAATGGGGAGCTGGTCCCTTCATATGGTGTGTTCTAATTAGGCTACTGTTGGATTGCTATGTGGCAAGATGGCCGACGCTCCCCCTCTCATCAGTGCCTTGCACTGAGCCACATGGTGTGACCTGTGCAGTGGGCCTCCAGCGGTGTGTTTGTTTTCTCGTTAATGTCATCTCACACATGACAGAAGTGGCTTATCATAGGAATTGCTTATTTGAGCTCAGTTTCAGACGAGTCACTTGAATCTGCATTGCTGGGCCTGCTGTGACGTAGAGCATCATGGGAATTGGCAGCCTGTGGTGGACAATTTCTGCATGACGATCAGGAAGCCAAAAAATCAGAATGCCGGAATCCAATGGGCTTCCTCCCCCATGCCATTATTCCATCCACACCCCAGCATACACATAGTAACACCTACATTCTGGGTGGGCTTTTCTCCTCAGTTCAGCCCCTCTGGAAATGCACCCACGGACATCCCCGGACATACCTCATCAATTTTTTAGGTGCTTCTAAGTACAGTCAAGTTCATAATGAAGATTAACTATCTGTGGTGGTTTGAAAGAAAATGGCTCCCAAAGGGAGTAGCACTATTAAGAGGTGTGGCCTTGTTGGAGGAAGTGTGTGACTGTGGAGGCGGGCTTTGAGATATCTTGTATGCTCAAGATATCACCCAATGTTTTAGATCACTTCCTGTTGCCTACAAGCCAAGATGTAGGATACGAAGCTACCTCTTCAGCACCATGTCTGCCTTCACACTGCTGTGTCCCACCATGACGATAATGGACAGAACCTCTGAAGCTGTAAGCGAATCACCCTGTAAGACACTCAGAAGCTCAGGCCTCCAGGACTTCAGCCCAGGACCTCAGTCACCCCAATCACCAGGCAGATTTGAAAGCTTGATGCAAACAGCATGAGGCTTTATTATAGTTGTTTAACGAGCTAACCCCATGTTAGCTCAGTCAGTTCTTTCTTCCACCCACCATGGCGGATGGCTAGGAAAGACAGCTCGAAGCATCTGCATAGAGACCTTATAGGGCAGCGTAAGGGGAGTGTCTAGGGGTGCGCACAGTCTCAGGATTGATGTGCCTCCAGACTTGGAGGGCTTGCCCTGTGTTGGTTGTTATGGCCCATAGGCCCTCCCAGGGTGGTTGCTATGCTCTGTGCATCATTGCTGTGCACTTGTCCATAAAGCACACTCAGAGCCCTAAAGCACCACCAGCTAACTTCTGATTGTTCCTTGACACGAGGCAGGCATTTGACCTCCTAGTGACCAAGGCAAGGTCAGAGAAGCATGTGTTCGGCTGTTATGGCTGCTGAAATGGGGAGCTGGTCCCTTCAACCTCAATGAAATGTTTTCCTTTATAAGAGTTGCCATGGCCATGATGTCTCTTCACAACAATAGAAAACTTAGCTAACACTACCACAGTTAGACTTGTTGCCTCTGGTCCTGACGGCTAGAAAAATATAGCAAGAGACCAGACTCCTGACTGTAGCTCTTATCTTCCCATATGCCACTCTGTCTGGCCACTCCCCCTCCCCATTCAGAGCACAGCATAGAAACAGCCTGTTTCTAACCCCAGCTACTGCACTATACCTGGCTGGCTGCTTTCTTTGACTCAGCTTGAACTAACAACAGTATGCACACTTTTGATGCAAGCCTCAGACAGTCACTACTTGTGTCCCATCAGCTAGATGAGGAAATGTGGGAACCCATCTTTTTAGGGATTCAGTGGGATCCTGCTGATTTGCCCAGTTCATACCTAAGAGGGGGAGTATGGATTGAGAAAGGACAGGTAAGGACGCTAAGAAAACGACAGGATTGAGTCAGGAGGGCAATCCAGTGAATACCGAACACCCCAAGTAGAGAATAATAATAATTATTCAACACTGTTAAATACCCCAACCAAAAGGGGGACATGGTGGAAGAATTCTATTATCATGTATAAGGAGAAAACAGACTTTCTTCCCATAATCCTCCAAGTACTTGATAAGCACACCTGTTATCCGCCTTCAGGGTCAAGAGTGAACACAACTCAACCCAAGTCTGTTCTTATTTAGATATCTGCTACCAAGACCTAAACATCCTTCAGTAGCCAAGTCTTAGACCTTTAGGTTTTTTGACTTACTAAGGACACTTTTGAACTCTCTGACCTTCAGGCAAAATGAAGCAGAGCCATCTGTATGGGCCCAGACAAGGAAACTGAGACAGGGAGTCTGAGGAATTTGCTCTCAGCCTATCACTCAACTACAGGCAGGAGAGATTAGGAGTAAGGGTAGGGTGACATGCCCAAACCAATGGGAACAGAGCTGCAGGCACCTAAAAAGATGGAGAACGCTTATAAGGCGGGGGTGGGGGGTAGGGGGTGGTACAGGTAGAGTTAGTGATAGGATGAGGTGAGGAGGGGCAGCAGGAAGATGAATGGAGTCTCTGCCTTCTGCACGCTCTAAACACTACAGGCTTCATTGTGCCTGTTTTTCTACACCTCATTAGATGAGAGTTTTATCTCAAAGGAAGGGAAATTTTGTCAAATGAGGGGTTTTGTTTGTTTGTTTGCTTGCTTGTGTGTGGTTTGTTGTTGTTGTTGTTATTTCTCCATGACCTGGGTGAAATGGTCATACATTTTCCCAGCACTTTAAAATTATTTTTACCCAGGGAGAGTGGCTCGCTAACCTCCTTACCGGCTCTTCTGGATGGAGTATCTGACCTTGAACTTTGCCCTGGTGGCCTTAAGCAGATGTGATTTGCAGAGTCGAATGGTCACCAACTTAGTCCAGTAGAGAACTGGCCAAGGAGTCAGTGGGGAGGAGCAGGAAGTCAGGCTGTCCCTGGCTTCGTCTATGAGCTTGGAGAGCTCTGTGCATCCAGCAGTCACAGGGTCCTCTTGGTGAGAACCAGGAGCCTTTTGTGTGTGTGCATGAACAGGGCTGTTTCTTCAGTTCTTAGCCAATTTCCTCTTCCAAATTGTGAGCAGATGCATGTTAAATTAGGATTAATGGAGCTCCTTCGTGGTGCATTGAATTTGAGCCGTGCACAGTAATAGTTTCATAACACATCATTCAACCTTTCTAAGAGGTTAAAAATTATATACTTAAAGCTTTAGCGTATTTGTCTACAGCCGGAGTGAATCCAAATGGGAATTATCAGTTCACTTCATTAAAGGAAGACAAGTTACACACACACACACACACACACACACACACACACACACACACACACACGGGGCAGAGGATCATCTTGTCCCAGTTTATATCTTTGATATAAATATCCATTTCTTGTTAGAATTAGCATGCACTGTCCTTACCCACTTGCTACAGCCAGCATTTGTACCCACTTTTGGGCTAGAGTCTTCCAATGTTACTTATTTTCTAGAAAATTTTTAGCAAGGTCTGGACTGCAGAGTTATACAAATGATTGTAATGTATTTTCTATGCATATTAAATTAGCTCCCCAAACTGATAAAAGGCTGAGATGCAATTATTGTTTATTCCTCTGCTTACTACAACTCTTGAGTAATAGGATTCTGTTAACATTTGCTGACTGCTACCACTGTAACTAGCAAGTTGATATGAGAAAATAAGACAGAAAAATCAGCCATTTCTTCCTCTCTTCACTGCACTGGTCCCCTGGAGTGAGATTTCAAAGGACCAGTGTTGACCGTACTTTGAGGAATCATTGGAGGTTTGGGGTCAATTGTTTAATTCTGTTTATTACTTGTTTTGTGTTACAGGACAATAGAATTGACTATAATTCTGTCTCTCAGATTCTCCCCCCCCCTCT
Source organism: Cricetulus griseus (assembly GCF_003668045.3). Classification (NCBI taxonomy): domain Eukaryota; kingdom Metazoa; phylum Chordata; class Mammalia; order Rodentia; family Cricetidae; genus Cricetulus; species Cricetulus griseus. The sequence goes on from NC_048598.1 coordinate 188,283,665, forward strand.
CTCTCTCTCTCTGTGTGTGTGTGTGTGTGTGTGTGTGTGTGTGTGTGTGTGTGTGTATGTCTGTATCTGTGCATGTGTGTGTGTCTGTCTCCCTGAAAACCCAGGAGATCTGATCTGGGAGACGGTACTGGACCAGAGCATCCCTTGGTTTAATACCATTAATTCATTTCACAAAAGCCCCCTTGGCTCCTATCATATGACAGGTGCTGTCGTAGACACAGTAGTTTAAAAGGGAGCAAAGCAGAAGCCCACTTCCCCTTCCGGATGCCTCTATCCTGATGGCAGGAGACAAAGGACAAATAAGTAAAAGCTATAATGGTTTAGTTGATAAGAGAGCAATCAATGCTGTAAAGAAAAGTAGACTAAATGATAGACAGAAAGCAGCAGATGTTTTGTGGGGGGGTTGTTTTGTTTTTGTTTTTGTAGACAGGTTTTTCTCTGTGTAGCAGCCCTAGCTGTCCTGGAACTCACTTTGTAGACCAGGCTGGCCTTAAACTCACTGAGATCCACCTGCCTCTGCCTCCCAAGTGCTGGGATTAAATGAGTGCACCACCACTGCCCAGCCGAGCCACTACTGCTCAGCAAACAGATGTTATTTTAAATAAGGAGTTCAGTAAAGGTCACCACAATAGTGGTATTCTCTACCTTGAGATAGGAATAGAACAGCCACTTAGGGATCTCAAGAGGGCAACTGAAGTACCAAGCTTGGCCCAAACCCAGACACTCGTCACACCCAGTTTTAAACTTCTACTGAAAGATTCCATTGCATCGCAGGCAAGCTTGGCACTTTGCTTTAAGCCAGGAAGACACCACTGATACCTCCCAGGTACCTATGGATGTCTGAAGAATACAAGCGCCAGAGACCAAGAAGGATGAGCCATAATGGGCACCATCACAGATGCTTCTGGTCCAAGGTCAATAAACCTTGAATAACTATGAAGAAGAAAGTAGCTATGCAGGCATTGACCTCTGAGCTATGTCAAAATGATGAACAGAAGTTAAGTAGAGCCAGACAAAGGGACCTTCCTTGTCTGACCACGCTGCCCGGTGGGTGGATGTAGACAGAGGGGACACTAGGGAGCCAAGAGTGTCAGGAGGAGCAGCTAGGAAGAAACAGTTCACACTGATGACACAGTGTCACCTGTTATCTGGCAGGTGATGGCGAGCTGAAGGTTTCAAGCAAGAGTGTCCTATGGTTCTGTATTTACTCGTGAAGACTCTATCTGGCAGACTGGTGGGAAATAGCAGGGATGAGGGATGTCACTGTCTTGGCTCAGGTGCCCCTTCTGTCCCCTGAGAACCATGGTTGGGAAGATCTCTGAATTGTCATCCAGCTCGAGGATTGGGCAATACTAAGAGACCAGTAACATAGAGATTCTTCTGCCTCCTTCTCTGTGGGACACACACATTTGGAGATTTCCTAAACCAGCCTGTGCTTTTATCCTCTGAGATGTTATTAGCCACTATGAGTCCCAAAATTGATAAGAGAAAACATCCCGTTTTTAGCACAGTGGCTCTCTCCCCTCTCTTACTCCAAGCCAGCAGCACACTTGGGTGTCCGCCTCTGAAACACTAGTGCTTCTTTTCTTGCTTTTCACCTGCCCTGAAAAGGAAAACGAGTTTGGGATCTGTCTCACAGGATCTGTCTCATGGGATCTGTTTGGGACAGCCATCCCACTAAAGTATTGATCCCCGCCTTAAACTATGCAGACTCAAGAAGTACAGCGGCAGCGCAGATGTGGGGAACACACATTTCATTTATGTGTGACATGCTCTCTAAAGACAAATGCAGGGTTACATAACCCACGATGCACAGGGAGATGTGTGGCAGAGCTTCCAGGACAAGGTCACTGACATTGGCTGGCTTGTAAGAGGGTGCTCTAGAATCTTCTGCAGTTCCCGAAAGGAAGCCCAGGTGGGTTTGCTTAGTGGTTTAGAATCACTTTTAATGCACAATACTTTCACTTTTTCAGGAGGGAAGCCTGATAGGAGTTCCAGGCATCTGTGGCAGAGCAAAATAAAAAGGAGAGGCAGGGAGCTGCCTACCAGGCCAAGACTGCTTTCTCCCAAGCTGCTCATAGAAGCTGTAGCCCAGGACTACACTTCCCAGACTCCTTTGCACGTGGGTGAGTCCATAATGGGGTGCTACCAAGGACAGGCACAGAGCTGTTAAGAGGTTACTGTACCTTCTTTCCCATCTCCTCTCTCCTACCAGCTGGGTGATAGAGACCAGAGCACCAGACGGGAGGTGCCTGGGCCCTTCATCACCAAGAGAGGCTAACTGCCAATCATACTCAGTCAGTCTGACAGATGAGCTTGAAATAAACTCCCACGGTGTGGGCTGTGGAAGGTTGTTATCGAAGCTGATGGCAAAGGCTTGTGACACCTGTATTCTAGAAGCTGAGCGTTATGAGGTCGTTCGTGGTCAGTACGGGTGACCAGCTGAGACCCTGTGCCAAGAAAGACAAGAGAGTGAGGCTGGGAAGATAAGTTAGTCAGTAAAAGTCTTTCCACACATATACAGGGGTCTGGGTGTGGATTCCCAGCCCTCATGAGGCATGAAGGGACGAACCTGTAATCTCAGCAGGAGTGAAGTTGAGAAAAGTGGATCCCTGGAGCTCACTGGCCAACCAGACTCATGGAATCCAGGAGCTCCAAGTTCTGTGAGAGGCCCTGTCTCCAAAGAAAATATGGAGAGCAACAATCAAGGAAAACATTGACATCCAACTCTGGCCTTTGCACGCACACTTACATATGTGCATATACACATGTGTACACACATGCACACACACACACACACACACACACACACACACACACACACACACACACACGTGCTGCGTGCGCACACACACAGGTATCCTTAGACAGGACAATAGTGGATGATAGTGTGACCTTTTATTGGTACACAGGGGAGGGCAGTGTACTTTCTTGCAGGCTGTAGTGAGGGTTGAATGAGTCTCTGAACCCACATCCCTTAAAACACAGCCTGGCACATGGAGACTGTTAATATCGTCATTATTCCTGTTATTATTGTCACTGTGTTGATATAATCGTGCCGAACCTGCAGCACTGAGTGGTGGCTGTGATGACTGTTGTGATTTCTGTAATTGAGAAAATGTGCACAACAGTAACTTTGCTACTTTTCTCAGAGTTGGGGGAGGCAAAGAATCCATTTCAGACCCCCCCAGTGCTGTCTCTCCATGCTGTCCTGTTGAACTCCCCCCGTCCCCATCCTGAAGTGGGCATACAGAAAGCAGATGTGAGCCAGGGAAGAAACTACAGGGCTCGGTGACTTTCTTCAGGCAGACAGGCAGAAGGACACAGACAGGAAGGACTTGTTCCAAATCCCGTTGTATAAATAGGGATGGGACAAACGCTTTGCTAAAATAAGCATAGCTATGAAAATGACTCCCCAACTGGAATCAAATCCATCCACTTATTTTTTTTCCATCCCATCCCCGTTAATTCTAGAGGACTGCAAAGAAACAGTCCATTCCAAGTCTGCTCTTGAGCTTCACTCATTTGTCCAAAACAAGTGGCTAAAAACATGGAAATGTGAACTGAGGAGGGACGTGAAGATAACCATTGAGACCAGAAAAGTAGAAAAGCCCAGAAAGGTGATGGGCTGGCTAGTTAATGATTACTTGACACAAACCTAGAGTCCCCAGAGAAGAGGGAGCCGCATTTGATGGCTTGCTTCCACCAGACTGACCTGGGGGCAAGTCCATGGGGGCATATTCTGGATTAATGATTTCTGTGAGAGGGCCCAGCCCACTGTGGCCCCTGGTACCCCCAGGCAGGTGGTCCTGGGTGGCATAAGAAAGCAGGTTGAGCAAGACATGGGGAGTAGCCAGTGAGCAGTGATTCTTCATGGTCTCTGCTTCAGTTCCTGCCTCCAAGTTCCTGCCTTGTGTTCCTTTCCCCTATTGGTGAACTGTGGTCAGGACATGTGAGCCAAATAAACCCCTTCCTCTGCAAAGTGAGTCAGTGTTTTATGATGGCAACAGAAAGCAATCCGGAACATCTGGTGTACCCTGGTCTGGACCACTTTGAAATGGTAATTCTCAACTTTGCAGTGGTTCAGATGTTTCAGCTTCAGATGAAGTTTTGGGAACTGGCCTAAACAGACCGTGGGTCAAGATTCAGGAATAGAAACAGCTCCTTGGCATCCTTGAAGGATGTACAGCCCCTCTCAGGGTAGAAAGGAGCCACTGATGACCCCAGTGGATGTTTTCTGACGCTCTGTGCCAGGGTCTTGGCGCTCAGAGCTGCTAAGCTATTTTCCTACTTCTACTCTTTATTGGAAAGTTCTCTTGCCCTTTTGGAACTTGAACTCAGATGGCAACAAAGGTGAGAGGTAAGGACTTTATGAAGAGTATTCAAAGACAGACAAGGAAGCTGCTTGGCAGGTTCCAAATTAGCCAAGCCTCAGACTAGACTGAAATTCTCAATGAAAGGGTGTAGGTGCTGCAGGGGAGTTGGGAAAGCACCATGGGGAGGCACAAAGGGAAGTCACCTGTCCACCTGTCCTCAGACCCACAGTGGGAACCTCCATGGCAGGTGTTACTTATTCTCTCTCTCTCTCTCTCTCTCTCTCTCTGTGTGTGTGTGTGTGTGTGTGTGTCTGTCTGTCTGTCTGTCTGTCTGTCTGTCTGTCTGTCTGTCACTTGTTCCTGGGGGCCAGGAGAAGATACTAGATCCCTTGGACTTACAAATGATTGTGAGCTGCTCACCATGTGCTGGGGATCAAAAACTAAGGTCCTGCGGAAGAGCCCCAAACACTCTTTGATGCTGAGTCATCTCTCCAGCCCCCAGACTTATTAAAAAAAGACAAAAGCAACAACACGATTGATTTTCAATCAGTAGCTGATTGAATCTGCAGGGCAGAAGCGGTGGTGTTTGTTCTTGTGCATTTATTAGGATTTAGAGTCACCTAGAAGACATATCTAACCATAACTGTAAGGGCTTCCAAGAGAGTGGTTACTGATGAGGGAAGACCCACCTTCCAGAATGGTGCCACTTTCCAAGGGCATCTCAGATACAGATGTTCAGGGAGAAAGCAACACACATGCTTGCTTTCACTGCTACTTCTTCAGCGAGTGTGTCTGTTGTCCTCTGGAGACATCTCACCAGACTCCAGTTTTCCAGTGTGGAGACAATGACAAACTCCCCAGCTGTCTTTGAGGTCCTAGTGCCATACTGTAACTCCTCCCCAGCTGTATTTGAGGTCTCAGTGCCATGCTGGGACTGCTAAGTCACCTAGCTTCATGAACTGTGTGTCCTGTGGGTCCTCATCCTCTGGACCAGTGTACAAATGGCTGCTGTTGAACTACCCAGCCCCCATCATGCAAGCCAATCTAGTAAGTCCCCTTTTGCAATGTTTGTACATTTTGTAATATTTACATTTTATTAGTTCTGCTCCTTTAGTGAAACCTGCCTAGTAAGACCCGAACCAGGGAGGTGGAGGGCTGACTACAGTAGTTGAGAAGTCTCACAAATGTGACTTGCCAAACCATACATTAAGACACATTCTGAAACACACCAGTTGACACTGTATGACAAGAGTAGAGACTTGCTTCACCAGTCAATGTGGTAATGAATGGAGCCTGGATGATGGCGGAGGGCACTGATGGGTTGGTGTGAGTCAATTCTTATAACCAGGCAAGTAGCTGACACACAGCAACAGTTAATGAGTATTTATTAGGCGAATAAAAAAGTGAGAGGCTGAGAAGGAGTGCTTACTTAATGAGAGCTGGGGATGCATTGTTTGGTGATTTACAGGAAAAAAATCACATTAGAGCCAAATTGTGTTCTATAAATAACAATAGATTCCGGTGGGCGCATATAAAGAGGACAGAATTTTTTAAGATTTATTTTTTAATCACGTGTATGCATGTTTGTGGGTATGTGAGTGTGGCATTGGTAGAATATGGCCAGGAGAGGGTTTCATGGAGCTGGAGTGACAGGTGGCTGCGAGCAGTGCATGGTGCCGAGAACCAAACTCACGGCAGTGTACTGTCAGAACAGTACGACTCATAACTGCTGAACCATCGCTCCAGCCACGAGAGGACTGAGTTCTTGGGGTTTGTCTTTAGATTGTTTGTTTTTGTTTTGCTTTTTCGTTTTGTTTTGTTTTGTTTTTGTTTTTTGTTTTTTTTTGAGACAAGTTCTCACTATGCAGCCCTGACTGGCCTGAAACTCACTGTGTAGACTAGGTCCTAATTCCAAGAGTAGCTGAATGACCAAATTAGACTTTATGGGTTTTAAAAGAATGAAGACAAGAGTTCAATGTCAGGTGGGTAGGAAGTGAGGTAGATCCAGAAGGAGTTGGGGGTGAATATGATCACACACATTTTTATTAAATTCTCAAAGAATTAATTTTAAAAATTAGAAAAGTAAACATAAGCTAAGGCAAGCTGCAACTCAGAGTGTTCCTGTTATGAAATTCTCATGCCAATTGCTACCCACCCCTAAATGCCACCAGAATGATAGGAATGTAAGTCATAAAAAATTAAACTCCAGAGGAAAGGTGTAGTATAGTCATAATGAAAGGAAATAGGGGAAGAGTTGTTTGGCATATGAAGAAGGGAGTTGTTTTGCTTTTGTGTTTAAGAAATTGTTTGGAATTTTGGGTGTGTGTGTGTGTGTGTGTGTGTGTGTGTGTGTGTGTGTGTGTGTGTCATAGCACACATTTGGATGTCAGAGGACTTTTTGGGAATTGATTTCCTGGATCTACCTTGTTTGAGGCATGGTATCTCTTGTTATTTCTGCCACTGGCCTAGGAGATTCTGGGTGATAAACTCTTCAGTCTGCCTCCCATCTCACTGTAGAGCACAAAGGCCACAGATGCCCCAATAGCGGGACGTTTCAGAATCTTTACCTGTGAGCCACCTCCCAGGCCAATCATTAGTGTTTTTGTTTGTTTGTTTCTGCTGTTGTTGTTGTTCATTTGTTTAATTTTATTATTACCTTTTGCTTTGCTTTTTGTTTGTTTTGTTTTGTTTTTTCCAAATGATTGTGAGTGGCAGTGAGGATTTGATGAAGGAAGATGCTCCCAGCATCCAGACCCAGGAAAAGCAGTGGAAGAATAGTCCATGCACCACCCATACACCACCCAACACAGGACCAGCTATCAGTCCCGCACCTGGAGAGAGGAACACAGATGTACCCAGTCACTGATAAAGTGTGCCCACCATTACGTGAGAATAAGGGTATACGTGAATACAGTTTGACACTGGCTTCACCACCCAGCTAGTAGCTAGCAACTTCATGCAGTCCACCGACCCTCCCTGAACGTCAGTTCTCACTTCTATCATGCCTCTCCTAGGATTAATCAGGAGTGAAACCTGTCTGTGTAGTGGGTGAACCACCATACTTCAATACTCAGGCCCATTATTTACCCACGATGGTGGGAGATGATTTGACTTAGCACAAATGCGCTAGACTTGGAGTGTTTGAATCTAGACTCAGTCACTGAACGCCGTGAGAACCTGGGTGGGTCACTTAACCTCTCTCTTGGCGCAGGTGCCAAGCAGCTGGAGGATGTGTCTGCTCTCTGTTTTCCCTCTTTCTCATTAAAAGGCAGGGGCAGGTTAGAAAAGAAAGGAAAAAGGGATGAGAGAGATGGCGTGGAGGCGGGGAAGCGAGAGACAGAGAGAGGACACCGCACCTCCCCTGGCACAGTTCTGGTCCATGTGGATGTCTGCTTCTCCACAGAGACAGGCAGTGGAGAAAATATCACCAGGGAGCCATTGAGGGTGCACTGCGGGGCCCCATAATTACCGTGGCCTAGTTATTTCTCTGGAAAGGGGAAAAAAGTCCAGCACCCAATCTTCTTCTTCTTTTTTTTTCTTAATAGGTGAAGTTGAACCTAAAGTACTGTAATTTTAATCAAATCTTCCCCATCTGCGTGCAGCATCCCTGAGAAGTTGAGGGTGTAAGTGTATGTTGTGGGGCTGGTGGAATTGTCGCAGCAGGGAAGGAAGAGGGCAGATCGGTGGTAATTATGTTACACTTAGAGGTATTTCTGTTGCCAAGGGAGGCTGTGCTTTTTTTCTCTCTTTATTTATTTTTAATTTTCTCTTTCGCTCATTGAGGGCCTGGGTGATGTCATGGACAGACAAGAGGGGGGGCAGAAATGAATGCAGCAGCCAAAAGGGTGCAAAGAGGAGGGAAGATGAAATCACACTTTTTATCTAGGATGGAGGTTGGGGCAATCAGGAAAATGGAAAGAAGGAAGGCTGTGAGCTACGGCTTGGGTGTCTCAGGCTCTCTCCATTGCGAGCACACGTTCCTACACACAGATGGTTGACTACGCAGGAAGACCGCACACTGATCCACAGCAGACATGACACACAGGCATGCGCACACGTGCACAGGCAGGCTCGAGGGTCACTCATACAACTCAACAGCTTCAATGACGGCTCAGAACCTAGACAAAGCGGAAGCCATTCGCCAGAGGACAAGGCCAGAAGTGGATTGAAGAGACAAGTCTGTGTAGCCTTTGCCTGCTCTGAACTTTACAAGTATTTTTCTTTATTTTTGAGAATTTCATAGACGTGTTCAATGAAATATAATCAGTTACGCTCTTCCAGCTACCCTTGTGTCATTCCTCAACCACTTCTGCTCTCAATATATCATCTCTCTCTTTTTCAAATATCCCACTAGCACACACGTATGCTGGTATTCATACGTGTGTGGATGTGGGGCCATGTGCTGGGGCAGGAGAAACCTACCAGAGCCTCAGTAAGGAATGATGTTGCCTCTCCTAGCAACTGCCTATTGCCAACAGCTCCTGAGTAAGGGGCGGGGCCTGCACATCACTCCATCTGTACCAGGATGTTCACTGGATTGATCTTGTGCTGATAACCACAGTTGTTGGGACTTTGTTACTGCAGCATCCCTATTGTGTCCAGAAGATGGCATTTTATACTGTCCCTTCCCCCGAGAAGAGATGTAAAGAAAGCACAGCATCCTGGGTACCACACACCCTGCCTCTGATATCTTCACATCAGTTCAGTGTGCTTGGGAGTGACATGGTGGTAGTTGGAAGAGGATCGATATGATACTGATGTCTTGCTTCCCAGGGTTACACGGGAAGAACCTCAACCCTCCACTCTCAGGGCATGGTGATTTTAACACATAATTGTCCCAAACAAGGCCTTTCTAGATCTCTGGAAACCTCTAGATCTCCTGAAATAAATGGCTAGAATGTTGCTCCCGGCCAGCATGAGCCACTGAAACCAGCAGCCTAGACAACAAGCAGCATCCCTTGTCAACCATTCCAATCAAAGTAGAACCTCCAGATAATCAGGAAACTCCCAACTCCATTCAGAACTACGTGTGATGCCTCTCTGAGTCCTCCCAATGCTGGGAGTGTAGCCGTTGTGCTTATACCTGAGCATCCCGGGGTGGGAAGAGCTTCTTTTAAGACACGGAATAACCCCCCCACACACACACACACATCTAATTCACAAATAAATTCAGAACGCAGCACTTCCATCAGGACAAACCAAACCAAACAACTAGGCTGGCAAGACGGCTCAGCAGGTAAAGGTGCTTGCCCCTAAGGTTGCCGACTTGAGTTCAGTCCCTGGAACCCACACCATGGGTGAACATGGATGAAGAGACATGGCTCCCAAAGGTCGTCCTCTGTCTTCCGCACATGCGCCATGGCATGAGTATTCCCCTACACTGACTGAAGACAGACAGATAGAGAGAGAGAGAGAGAGAGAGAGAGAGAGAGAGAGAGAGAGAGAGAGAGAGGATAGACAGTTGGTACACAGAAGGTAGATGCATAGGTACATAGATGGTAGATAGATAGCTACATAGACGATAGATAGATAATATATAGATAGTAATTAGAAAATAACTAAAAGCCTTTCTGCAAACAAGCTCAATGCTTCTAGATTCTTCTCTCCACTCCCTCAACCCCACACTATCCCTACAGGGTCTCTTCTGACTCGTGTCTTTGAAAACCCAGCAGAGGGCTTCCTTAGGGAAGCCTTCCTGATGCCACCTTCTCCCTTCTTGAGACAGGTGATCTCATAAGGTGTTTAATACTTATTCTCTCCTTCTCCCTCTCACCCCATCCCTCCTTATACATACATGCACACACACACACACACACACACACACACACACACGCACACGCACACGCACACGCACACGCACAGGCACACGCACACGCACACGCACAGGCACACGCACACGCACGCATGCACGCGCACACACACAACTCATCAGCAATGTGTGCCGAAGAGATCAGGCCCATTTGGAAGACGCACATGCTTGTGTTTTGACACTCAATACGAGTAAATGGTTGCACAGCAAGGAACCGCATGAAACGCCACCGAGTTTTACACTTTAAAGTGGCTAATTGCATGCTATGTGAATTTGCTTTAATTTTTCCAAATAAAAGATGAGAGTCCTAAAAAATGATAGCACAGCTTTCCACACGCTCCTTGCTTAAGGAACTAAGACCCACGCAGACACTGAGGTACAGTTGGTGTCTGGCCAAGGTTAAGGGCCTGGAGCCTCCTGGGGAGGTGGGCAGTGGAGCAGTGTGGCCAGGAGCTATGGTGTGGTGGGAGGGAAGCTGTGGAGAAATGGCCCAGGAGTTACAGGCATATGTCACTCATCCCTTGCAGATCACACAGTCAGCGACTGCCTGAAGGAGACCTGCGCTGCTCAGCTCCATCCTTAGGGATGCCAGAGAGTTTCCAAATCTACCCCATAATCTGTGCCTTGTAGGGGTGAAACCTCAAACCGGGCCTCAGCCCTCACCCCCTCACATCTGTAATGTCAGGGTGTACCGGTGTTTTCAAAGCAAGCGTTAAGGGAGGACTGGCTGTCTAATACTTGGCTAGTAATCTTAATAATCAGGATCAGCTGTTTTCTAGAGGAAGACACCCAGGGTCAGGGAAGTCTCCTTGTATGTAGGAGAGGGCTCCAAGTGCATAGCTGTAAATAGTTTGGATCTGATGTGACTCCAGAAGCTCATGTATTGAGGGCTTGGTCCCCAGTGAAGCAATGTTGAGGGCTGGGAAGTTTGGGAAGGGGTTGATCATGAGGGCTCTGATGCCATCCATTGATGGTCTCTGGGAGGTGGTGGAGCAGGGGACCAGGACCTCATTGAAGGGAGTGATGTCGGGGCTATGTATTATCCTGTTTCTTCTCCATCTTGTCTGATTTGTCCCCCTTCCCTCTCCTCCCTTTCCCTTTCCCTTCTCGTTCTTTCTCTCCATAGCTTTAACTGACTAGGAACAAAACTTTCTCAGAATACATGAACCAAAGTAAACCTTTTCCTCACTCAAGTTATTTTGTCACAGTAAAGAAACTCTAGCTTAGACTTCTGGCTTCTCAGCTGTCCTCTTGCCTCCTCACAGTTCCTCCTTCCTGATGCTACTTCCCTGGACACACAGAAAGGTGAAGCATGCTTCCAACCTCTGTGTGCAAGGCAAGCCAAGCCTCAGCATCCAGAATGAGCAGGAAGACAAGCACATTGGCCTTCATCAGGAGGCTGGGGTCCTTGGCTGTCTCTCTCCACATTCTGGGAAAGGAAATAAAATCTGCTGAGTGAAGCCTGAGCTTGGCACCCTGCAGAATCATCCTTTCATGCCAGGGACCTGACCCTCCTGATGCTCACAGAGATGAGGGTCCTGGGGTCAGAGCGGCACTGTCCTTGTTTGAGAAACACAAGAGGCCCCCTGACTTGGTGCTCACTGCTTTCCTCCAGCTGTGTCGTGACTGCGTGTGGAAGGGAAGTCTGTGGGTTTGGCTTCCTACAGGTTTTGATGGCATTAGGTGTCCTCAGTGGCAGACGGTCTTTACTTCCTTCTACTGGGTGCTGTCTCTGGGGCACGCCAGCTCACAATGCCTCTGCCAGCTAGGAGCAGCAGCCTTGAACCTGTGCCTTTACACTAGTGGGGGCCTCCACCGGGCCCTTCCAATCAGAAGCAGCTGTCCCCTCTCATCCCATGTCACAGTGTAATTGACTGTGGTTGGGGAGTACTGCCTTTATTGCCTTTAACTGTCCCATAGCCAGTGATTGCCTGCACTGATAGCTAATTTAATTTCTGTCAATACAGCACTGAGTGGCTTTAAAAGAACTGTTTTCCACCAGAGTGGTTCAGGGGGGATGTGAGAGGTGACCACATGGCCCTGCTCTCAGATTTAGGTCATGGAACGTTCAACACTTTCTGACCTCGGAGGTGATATGCCTACCCGTTCCATCTGCAGCTGTCTCTTGGGGACAGCTGAGGTCTGGAAAGACTTGGGGCTCTCCTATCATGCCCACAGTGAGTGACGACCTTCCTGACATGAGGAGTGCTTGCCCCTCCCTATCACTGTGTCTCACTGCTGCTAGGAGGACCTGTGTAATGGCTTATACATCCATGCACAGCTTCCCTCAGAACTGCCACGCATGCTGTAGCATTGTGCAGGCTGCTAGGGGCACCATTGTCCCTGCACTCTGACCAGCCAGCCTGCTGCTCTCCTTACCTCTCCCGCCCCTGAAACCCAGGGAGAGGGAAACTGGGGTCTTTCTTGAGCTCCACACGCCCCTCCCCATGGCCCTCAGTCCACTGATCTGCCTGGGAAGTCCGTAGAGACTCTCATAGCCCCAATGCTTCTCCTGAGCCTCCACTGGATTCTTCAATTGAGAACACAGCTGCTCTCCTCCGGGAAGCAGCCCCATCCGCCACATTCTCTCCCTCAACAAATCTTCAACTCCCGATGAACCTTCCCCTCTGCAGACACCTGGGTCAGTGCAGGGATAAAATGGCCAGTAAAGGGACATGTAGCCCTGCCATCAAGGGGCTGAATATCTCCACATAGAGACAGATACTCAACAAGGCACAGCAGTCAAAGATCTCTGAGAGGGAAGAAATTGCTAAGAAACCAGTGCTGGGAGCTTAGTGTGGCTGGAGGAGTGCAAAGTCTTCTTCTCTTCCCCATGACCACCTGTGCCCAGCTGGCCAAATGCCAAAATAACTGTGATTATGTGTGAGCAGTTCCTTAGCACCAACCTAGGCCAGGGCTTAGAATTATGCTTAGGAGATGAACGGGGCCTCTCCTGTCTTTATTGAAACATCATCCAAATTAACACTGACAATAATCAATATCTTGATCAATGGAGAGTTGTAAACAGCAGCTGGAAAGTGTTTTTCAATAATGGTGTCCTCTCTCAGACGTTGTCAAGGCTTGTTAGTAGCCTGTCATCCAGATGTCCACCCATTCTCCCATTAATCCATTCATTTACCTATTGTCTCCCCATTCATTCATTTAACTACCAAACTCCTTGTTCAACTACCCAACAGTCCATCTATCCATTCATCCACCCATCCATACATCCATCCATCCAACCATCCATCCATCCATCCATCCATCCTCATCTTTCTATCCAAGTCATTCATATTCCCCAAAGTCCATTTACCTATTATCCACTCACCCTTCCATCTCCCGATACATTCACCCAACACCCCAAGTCTGCAGTCATTTACTCATCAGTCCATCCATCCATCCATCCATCCATCCATCCATCCATCCATTGTCAGTTCACCCACACATCTATCCATTTACTCATACATCTTCCCATCCATCTATTATTCAGTGTGAACCTAAGTCCTTACTAGACCAAGCCTTGTGTGGGATACATGGATGGTATAAAGGAATCTTGAATGGTGTTTCACAGGCTGATTCATGTCCTCCAGTGGCCCTCAGCTCACCTCTGCAGCAATCTCCCCTCACTCCCCAGGCAGGGCTATGTCCCCTGCTCTTATTCTTTGAAGGCTCCACCCTATCCACTGCAAACATCCACGGTAAAGAGTATTAAGTTACCCAGATACATCTGTCCCTCTCACAAAGCTGCAAGCCCCATACCTCAGTGTCACCATCCTATGGAATTAAGTGTCCTGTTAGAATGTTCCCATGCCAGGTAATAACAGATGAGGAAGTTTGGTAAAGGGCATCCAGACCTTGAAGCTTCAATGTCAAGAAGAGGTTTGTCCCTTGATGGAATGACAGGGGACATTCCAGATGCAGGGAAGGTTGAATGCAGATGCAGTGAACATAAAATATCCAGAATCAATAGAAAACCATAACTGTCCACTGGAACCCAAGGTGTTTGGGAAAGTTCAGGGCAAGAGACTGCAATGTCCTAATGCAGTTCAAACTGTCAAAGGTTTTTTATCCTTTTAAGTATTTGGAATCCAGATGCAGAGAAGGAGGAGTGATGAGCAAAGGGGTCAAGACCAGGCTGGTGAAACACACAGAAACAGCTGACCTGAACAAAGGGGAGCTCTTGGTCCCCAGACTAATCACTGGGAAAACAGCATGGAACTTATCCAGACTCCATGGATGTGGGGGTCAGTGAGGAGGCTTCGGAAATCTATGGGGCCTCTTGTGTAGATCAGTACTTATCCCTAGCATAGGAATGGACTTTGGGAGCCCATTCCACATAGAGGGACACTCCATGAGCCAAGACACAAGGCGGTGGGCCTAGGCCCTATCCCAAAGGATATGACAGACTCTGAAGACCCTCTATGGAAGGCCTCGCCCTCCCTGGGGAGCAGAAAGGGTTTGGGATAGGTAGGGTGTTAGTTGGGTGGGGGGCAGGGGAGGAGGGGAGACAGAGGGAACTAGGATTGACATGTAAAATAATATTGTTTCTAATTTAAATAAAAAAATGGAGAGAAAAAAGATTTAAGTGTTTAAAATCTCAGCTAAGCCCAATTGCCTACTGGGTGTAAGGGACTGGAAACAATGCACATGCATGTTGTATGTTCTTGCTGGTGATTGCAGTTAACAGGAAACCTGCAATCATGCTGAGAACAGTATTTCTAAAACTTGCCTGACAACTCAGTCTACCCCTACAGCAATGGATGCTTTCTGCAGTTGAGAAAAAAATCTGATTCACACTAAGTAGTTGCAGGCAGTTCAGCAGCCTGTCTTGCTTGACGAGGGGACTTCATTAAATAGGCTGGAGGAAGAGACTTTCTAATTGCAAATCCAAGTCACTGACACATAAAACAAGGAGTTTGGGCTCTAAGGCTCTAGTGGCACTGGCTGACTGTTTAAGGCATGGACCCTTGTACACGCCTCTGCTGAGCTTGGGTTCAATATGAAAGATTCAGGAAACTGACCTGTGAATGACTTGAAGAATAGTTATATAAGAGGCATGAAGAAACTCCTAGGGGTGCCAATACAGGGCTTTGTGAAGATTTATGATGTGCACATACCCTATAAAATTTTTATCTGTAGGAAAATGCAGTACAGATATAAAGTACTAAATGTCAACTTGTGTAATAGCCTATAATATCCCAGGAGACACTGCAGCAGGCTCATGAGTTGGAGGCCAGCCTGAAGCCACAGGGAGACTTCCCTTTAATATCTACCATATATGATGCAGCTAATACAACATGAGCTTTCAGTAGATGGGGAACAGAGAACAACTGACTTCAGGGCTGGGGTGCTTCACAGAGCCATCTCTTCAGCTCTTCTGTAAAGTTTGTGGGAGTCAAACACCAATGAAAGCTGTGTGTGTGTGTGTGTGTGTGTGTGTGTGTGTGTGTGTGTGTGTGTGTGTGTGTATGATTGAGGGGACTGAGACTTTATGCTGTTTTATTAGTTAGTGTTCTCCAGAGAACCAGAACTGACAGAATGAATGTCCATTAAGATGGGGTTATTTGATTGGCTCACAAGGCACCATCTGGATAGTCCAACAATGACTGTCTCACAGTAGAAAAGCTGAGAATCCACGAGCTTCTTAGCCCGCAAGGCTTGGTGTCTCGGCTTGGTGTCTCAGCAGTCCCAATCAAGTGCTGAAGGCTGGGAGGATTCTGAGAAAGATGCTTGTAGCGCAATAAATAAAAGACCCAGAGACTGATATTGGGGTTTAAGCTTCAAGCTGAAGATCAGAAAAGCAAAGCAGCCAGACACTAGCTCTTACCTCTATCTCAGGCTGAAAGGGCTGATCCTGGCTCCATGAGCTCTCACCAAGCTGCAGACGGCTGCCTCTCCTCAGTGTTGCTGCAGAGAATAAATGCCTTCTTATCCTCAGTGTGGCTGGAGAGTGAATGCCTGAAACTGACTCCTGAAGACCCTGCTCCTATCTTTTATACCCTTCTTGTACTGGAATTAAATTGGGATCATGCATATGATCCCAAGTGTTGAGATTACCTTTGTGTGAGCTGTTTCTCTTTAGTACTGGATCAATTTTATGTAGTCAGTGTAGTCTTGAACTAACAGAGATTCATCTATCTCTTAATCCTCAGTCCTGGGATTAAAGGTGTGTACTGATGGGGAATGTATTGTGTATGTTTATCTTATTGATTGTTAAATAAAATACTGTTCAGCCAATGAGACAGCAAGTTAGACGGGACTAGGAGTCAAAGAGGATTCTGGGAAATGTAGTAGAGAAGTGGTGATCCAGGCAGGAAGTGACATAGCAAGGAGACTCATATTCAAAGAAGGAGAAACAGGGAGCATCCCTTTATTCCCCTCTGTTCCTGCTCCAGTGGCACAATGTGATCCACCGGCAAGGAGGGACGCCAATAAGGCGTCCAACAAGATAAGTCTTATAAAATATATAGATTTATGATAATTAAGACTCAGCTAACAGATGAGGAATCCTAGTCATTGGCCAAGCAGCTTTGAACCTAATACAAGTTTCTGTATTGGGCGGGTGAAATATTTTAGTTTGCTGAGAGAAAAAGTTTTGAAAGATTTTAGTTCACAGAGGGAAAAGTTCCCACAGGCCTTGGCCCATTACAAGGAAGTGGCCCCAGCCCCGGGCACACTCTATGGTTTAGACGGGGGTGATCGCCAAGACAACTCTCTTTGGGTCACACCTGGGTGGCCAACAGACAATCAAGGACTTTCCAGGGTACGTTCTGTGGTTTTCCTTGGTAAAAAAGCAGGTCACACCTGAGTGACCACTCTAACATGAGACCATACTTTGTAATCAATCGCTTTGTACCCCTTGCCTGTATGCTCATCTGTGGGTTTTTCCCATATAAGGAGCTTGCACCCCATGCTGGGGTGTGCAGCTTTCCCGATATTGCTGACACCTGAATGCACATTCATTCAATAAACCCTCTTGCTTTTGCAGCTCTTGGTCTGGTTTCTGAGTCTCGGGGGCTCCTCGGGATCCTGAGGCCCTTAGGGGTCTGGGGGTCTTTCATGAGCAGCTGGCATAAAGCTCACAGGTGGCGGTGGGGCTCAGGCGGCTTTTGGCAGAAAGATTTATCATAACAGAATGGTGTCAGAAGTGGGATGACCCCATGCCCCAAGGTTCCCAGAGAAAGAGGGAAACCTGCCACCACAGCCTGCCCTGTCGGGCCGCTGAGAGGCATCGGAGCAGCTTCATATGCTCGCACCGTCTCGGTGCTCTTGGGTGTTAGACTCGGCACTCCCAAGATGATAAAGACAGATCCAGATAAAGAAAAACCTCTAAAGGTTTACTGTGTTTAAAAATATATGTAGGCTTGTGAGAGTAGGAAGCAGAGGCAGACAGATTTCCACAGAGAAACCCTGTCTCGGGGAAAAAAAGAAAATAAAAATAATGAAAAGCCACATAAAGATGGAAAATACACAGAGAGTCTGGATACTATATGCCATATTGTTGTCTTTAAATTGTTTGATTGCTGAGGAAAGACTTACTGCTGCCAAAATACATTTGATTATAAATGCTGCTAAATTAATCCAACTTATACATTTTAAAAATGCTTTGACTTCAAAATTTAAGTCTAGGGACAGGCTACTTAGAAATAAAGGTTTTGCTTGTATTTCCACAGAAAATGAAAGCTGTGGACTCCTTCCAGACTAATATGGTTTGATCAAGCAAGAACCCCTGAAGCTGAGATGATACAGCCTTACAGACTCCAAAAACAAGGACTTGGTCAGGTTTCTATGTTTTATCATGATCCCCATGGTATATGAACATCACCCCCAATCAGCAGGAAACAGTTTAGAAAGAATGACGCCCATATTCCCAAATATTGTTTATAAGTGTTTGTTTTCATTTAAATGGGGTTAGTTATAAATAATAATGAGCGTAGTCAATTTTTTAAAGAAAAAAAGAGAAATATGATATAGGAATAAATACTTTGCATTGGTATAGATTTTCATTTATTGATACAACTTTAAGGTCAATTTTGTGATATGTATATGTCTCCTCTTGTTTAGGTATTATGTTTATACAGATCTTTTAAAATGATATACATAATTAAATAAGGTTATATGATCACCTATGATAGTCAGAAGTTATAATTAGGTTAGTTCGGTTTTCTAGATTTACAGAGATGTATTTGAGATGGTTAGGTACTCTTCAAACCTTTCAAAGACCTACAGAAATATGGCATTTAAATGGTTTAGGATTTTTCTTGGCAGTGAGACACAAATGCTCCTGGCACACCAATTACATCAGAAAGTAGGATGGGCATCAAAGAAACTCATTATGGAGTTTGCTTTCAACATGGCAAGATTAGCCATTTGGGCAAGAAACTGCTCTTGCCTGGACTGTTTGTTGCTGTATAAACTAGACATGCTGGACCCACAAGAAAGTGACTGCTGAACTTACAAAACAAGACAGTACTGAAGGGTTCCTGTTGAAATGGAGAAGTGTGCCAGACACACTATGGCCTATGGGCTGAAGATGGACGCCCCAACGTTACAGAGGAACTTTGGGTGACTGTCCAGGTAGCAGATGTCTCTGTCAATTCTAGAGTTATATATTATCCTTCTGTGGTCTTTGATAGAATTGAAGACAGATAGTTATGGTTATAGTTTTCTTCAGTTATTATAAAAGATAAGTTATCTTTCTTTTTATTTAGACAGAAAAGAGGAGATGATGGGGAATGTACTGTGTATGTTTATCTTATTGATTGTTAAATAAAATACTGTTTGGCCAATGAGACAGCAAGTTAGACAGGACTAGGAGTCAAAGAGGATTCTGGGAAATGTAGTAGAGAAATAGTGATCCAGGCAGGAAGTGACATAGCAAGGAAACTCATATTTAAGGAAAGAGAAACAGGAAGCGTCCCTTTTTTCCCCTCCACTCCTGCTCCAGTGGCACAATGTGATCCACCGGCAAGGAGGGACACCAATAAGGCATCCAATAAGATAAGTCTTATAAAATATATAGATTTATGATAATTAAGACTGAGCTAACAGATGAGGAATCCTAGTCATTGGCCAAGCAGCTTTAAACCTAATACAAGTTTCTGTGTATTCATTTGGGCCTAACTCGGCGGGCAGCTGGCATAAAGTTCACAGGTGGCAGGGGCTCAGGCGGCTTTTGGCAGAAAGATTTATCATAACATTGTACCGCCATTGCCTGACCTCTATGGCTTGTGGCTGACTTTGCTTTCTGAATCCTCAGGCAATCTTTAATAAATCATAAATGATGTATCACCACCAATGTTGGTCTTCAGTCCATAAGAAGCTGAAAGAAGCTGGCTGTGATCTCAGCAATGGAATGGATACAACATCAAGAGTGTGGGTGAGCAGACAGACAGTGACAGTGACATTCCCTTCTTTCTTTTATCTGAGCTGCCGCCAGAAGGTGCAGCCACAGTACAGGAAGGTCTTCTACTTGCAAATAATCCACCACGATGATCCCCATAGGAGTGCCCAGTAGCTTGGGTTTCAGTTGATTCCGGAGCCACCCAATTTCACAGCCCAGATTGGCCATCACAGATGGCCTCTTGCTTGAAGAACACAGAAGTAAGTGACTCCAACCTAGGACATCAAGTTGTGAAATTTTTCCAAAGATAGAGTGCAGGGCACCTCTGGAAGACAGCTGTTATTTACCTAGCAGCCCCCACCTGTGTTGTCTGTTCTCAGAATTCAGCCTGGTGTTGATATAGAGGCACTGTGTACTAGCTCCTGGGACTTGGTACTTAGGACAACAGGAAATCTCCCAAGAGCCAAGCCATGAAACCAGCCTAGGTACCCACCAACAGATTTATGGATAATGGAAATGTGGTTTTGTTAACAGGAGTACTGTTCAGCTATGATGAAAAATGGAACTGTGTCATCTAAAGGAAAATGGGAGGAACTGGAAATCATCATGTTAAACAAAGTAAGCCAGACAAGGAAAGGAAGCTTCCAACATTCCCCCTGGCATTCTGGGCTTCAGAAGGAAACCAGCATGAGGGGGGACTATTTAACAAGAGAAAGCACATCAGCAAAGGAGAAGGGAAAACAAGAAAGTCATTAGGAGTGAATATTATCTAAGTACCTCATACACACGTGAAATGGTGTCACAACAGAACCCACTATTTTATACAATTAATACACCAACAAGGTTTTAAAACCTAAGAATTTCTCTTACAGTTATAAAGGCCAGGAGTCCACAGCTACAGTGTGACCTGAATGACACTTGAAGGCTCTAGAGAAGGGCCCTTTACATCTCCAGGTAAAAGGAGGCCCAGAAAGCTACTGCTGCCACATCCATCAGCCACCATCCTTGAAGGGCTTATTTTCCCATGCCTCTCCTTTGCATCTACCTAGCTCTCAGACAGTGCTCTCTTTTCTTTCACAAGGACATCCATTCTTGGGTTTAGGGCATCCTGCAAATTCCACATAACCTTATCTCAAGTTCCTTGGCTGAATTACAGCTTCAGAGATTCCATTCCCTGCTATGTCCACCTTCACACCTGATCCCAAGCAATGGGAACTGTGATCCAGACATGCCTTGCCTTTGAAGAACATGAAAATGGTGACTCCTTGATTGCTGAGACCCTCAGGGATGGATCCTGGTTTCCATTCTATCATGATAAGCCTTTCCAGTCTCCAAGATACCTCTTTCTAGACTCTCTCCATGTAGAGGTAAGATTGGTTCATGGCACAGCTGGTCGTGTCCAGTGAGACTTGAGGGTAACTCATCTGGGCTCCTGGGAAAGCCCAGGAAAACAGAATTGGTTACACATGATCTAGAGGAAGTTGTGAGGACCTAAAGATGTAGGTGGCAATCAATTTGCAATCACGTGGTAACAGGTATGAGGCTGAAGCTCACTAAGGAATCCAAGATGGCATCACTGAGCATCAAAGCCATGAGAGCCTCTGCTTATCTCCAGGTACCTCCTCTCTTCTTCATTTAGCCATGACTAGATGAAGATTTTATTACTGAATGCACTCCTAGCTGGTTTGAAACTCAGGCAATAGGTTCATAGACAGAGAAGCCAGAGAAGTAAACAAAGAACCTGTGCCAGGACATAAAATAAAGTGAGTCCAGAATCTTCTGGATTGGTTCAGGGGTGATATAAAGTGAGCAAGCTCTAGTGGCTTATGGAATAGGGTGGGGAAGGGGGAAGGTCCTGGGAAAGGAGAGAGGGAAGTCATAGGGAGGGGAAAGATATGGGAAAGGGGAGGGGAGAGGTCATAGAATGGGGAGGGGAGGGGAAATCATGAAGAGTATGGCAGACATTATGGGAAGGAGCAGGGAAGCCATGAAAGGTTTGGCGGGGGAAGATGATAGTAGGAAAGTCATGGAATTGTCAGGGGCGATCATGGAAGCATGGGGAGAGGTCTTGAGAGAAGGGATAGATGGGGAGTTTGTAGAAGGGTAGGTCATGGATGAGAGAGGAAGGGAAGGCTATGTTGGGGAGAGATCTAGGCACAACTACCCCTTGGGCATCTGCAGTTTCCATGAGCGATTCTGACACTTGGAGAGCACAGAAAGTTGGTGGAAGGGCTGAACTGGGGACACAGGGCACAGATTTCAGCATAAGGAAGAACAGATCCCTTTCTTGGAGCCAAGAGAAGATGGGAGAAACACAGATGGCCCAGGTGAGGTCTTGGTGAACCAAGAAAAAGCTGCTAGGAAGAAAGGGGGCATAAGGACACTGCTTAAGGGGACAAAGGCAATTTGTGGCTAGGGCAGGAAAGACAGTCCTTCATCCTTCATCCCCTCCATTTTCCAACAAGCAGATAGGCAGTGTGCCCTTCTGCCCTCTCCGAACCAACTTCTTGTCAGCAACTGGCAATATTTGTATCTCTTGCATAGAAAAAGAAATTACAGGCAACTGATGTGTGTTGTGACATCTACCTTCATGGAGAGAGAAAGAGAACTCACCAGTGACAGAGAGACCAGACAAATACCCCATCTTTCCTCATAAGTGGAGATGAGTGTCATAACAGAGTCAGCCGTGGCCTTCAGTCGGCAAGTGCATGCCTGCCATTCAGTGAGGCGCAGGCATCTTCAGATAACTGTTAGAAAAATAGAAGTGCTTGGAGAGTGAATTCGGCCGTCAGTGTGGTAATATATGGGAGGAGGCTTGCAAAGGAGGAAATATCACCTGGAAAGATCTCTTGCCTGATTATATATTGGTCTCAGCTGCGGCTCAGGCAGGCGAGGATGCTTTTATTTATGTCTGTGTATTTGTGAGCATATATGTTTAATATTTCAGAGAAGGGGGTGGGGCATGTTGTTTCCAGATGGCAATCCAGTTTTTCATTGCAGATGGAGGTAGCCAGAGGAGCCACGGTGACCCACAGTTTTATGATGCAGCTTCCACTTGCCTTCCTTTCCATCTAGAAGCTACTCTGCGTGCAAACCATCACCATGTGGGTTGGGGGCAGGTCCCAGTGTGGTGGGTAGAAAACCAGCAGCCAGTCTGGTTCCTAAAAAGTCATTGCCCATGCCATGCGGCAGCCCCCATCAACTATCACTGTGAAATGTCTGGCCAAAGAAAGTGATGGAGACAGAGGATGCTTACAGAACAGCCAGGGAAGGAAGGAAGGAGTGAAGTGACAGGGGTCACAGCAGGTCTGTTTTTTGATGGATTCCAATGGCATTTCTTTTGGGATTCTGTCATGTGACACTACTCCTGGGGAGATGGGAACACACCTTCACTCACCCCAGATAGGGAACCAATGACAGACCAGAGTAAGGATACTGCCCAAGTCCAACTTGGTGAACCAGTGAGGTTTCATGGGGGAGCTGGGGTTACTTACAAAAGTGCATGTGAGGGGTTTCTCACAGGGGCAGAGATGACTCAAAGACAGCCGCATCACCCCAGCATGGGTGACAGCTCACAGGATCTGTCCTTTCTGGGAAGGCCAGCTGGTCTGTCTCTTCTAGGCAGCTCAGCTTGTCTGTGTCTCTCTCGGTAGTTCTTACTGTTCCTCTGCACTGGGTAGAGGAAGGGGCCAAGTTAATCTGGACAGTTTCAGGAACTTCCTCAAGTTGTTGAGTTATTTACTTTCTGAGCTTAAGGAGCTTCCCTGCAGGATTCTGTATTGAGAAAGCCAGGCTTCCCACATCACTCACTATGTGCCAGGCATTCCAGGGGCCTGTCTTCATGACAATAAAACTTTATAAGCCCAGGTTGCACGGCCAGCTTCACACACAAGCTCTAGTCTACTGTCCCCGCTCTGACATCCAACTCCCAACTCTTCAGGATGACCATCAGTGACCACTAGGATTTGTCCCACTCTTATCAAGACTTCCTTTGTTCCCGCCCCCCCCCAATTTCCCAAGAGTATGATTCAGCCTTACCTCAGCCATTTCACCTGAGAATCTCACCTGCCCTGGCCCCCTTCCAACAGGAACACCCCACTGCCATGCCTCCTTCTGGAACTCTGTCTTTTAGGCTGTTCCAAGGCAGCTTCCAGTTGCCTTGTTATTTGCCATACCCCACCATCTCCACACAGAGACTCTTCCCACTGAATGCCACCCTAACCCGGCTCCCAGCAGCCTCTTCTGCTTTGTAATTCTGCATAGTAACACATTCATGTCTACCCTGAGGTGGTGGCTGATGACTGGCCTCTGCAACCCCCAATCCCAGCACTCACAGCACACAGTAGGTACCTCATACCAACTGGAAAGTGGGTTCATGAATTGATTATAGTCTAGACAACCTTCCTAAGAGTGAGACCACGGGGAGCTACTCAGAAGCCATGCAACTGCCATGAGCCCCTGTGCCAGCCTGGAGTGCCTCACCATCCACGGTGAGCTTTATTTATTCCTCTTCTAAGAGACATGATCTTGATCTCTAGTGCTGCACAGACTAGAAAATACCTTCTGGGATCAGTCCCTAGAGCTGTTTCCATTCTTTGATTCTATCAGCGAATGCTATGACCATACATAATTGTCTCTCCAGAGCCTACCTCTCAGAGGATGCCTATTGATTGTGTGTAGAGAGGTCAGAGGACAACTTGTAAGAGTCAGTTGTAGATGGAAGTTTCTCTCCCTCCTGGTCCTGCAGCTGTTAGTCCCAAATAAACTCTCAGAGGCGTATATTAATTATAAACTGTTGGGCTGATGGCTCAGGTTTCTTACTGGATAGCTCTCTCTTAATTATTAACCCATTTCTATTCATCTGTGTATCTCCATATGGTCTTGGCTTACCAGTGATGCCCTATCTCTTGCTTCAGTGGCAGCTACATGGTATCTCTCTAACTCCAATTACTACCTTTCTCTATCCTTGTTTGGATTTCCTGCCTGGCTAAATCCTGCCTGTCCATTGGACAAAACAGCTTTATTCATCAACCAATAGGAGAAACATATATTCACAGCATACAGAAGGACATCCCCCATCAGTAGGTTTTCTACCATGTAGGACCCAGGGACTGAACTCAGGATGTCAGGCTTAGCAACAAGCTCCTGTATTCTCTGAACTACTGTGTCAGCCCTCTTAATATTCTTAAAGGTCCAGTATACTGTCTTACAATGTATGCCTTACAATTATTACTGATAAATACTTGCACTGTTATTAGGTTTATATAATACCCGAATCCAAGCAATCTCTTTAAAAAGTGACCATTACCTATGATTGTGTGTCACTTTTTAGAATTGTCTTTACGGTTTTGGTGACGGCTCTTTCCAGAGTCATAAGAAGATGAGATGATTTAATGCCAAGTCCACACAGCTTCTTCAAAGATAGAAAATTGTACTCTTCACCCAAGGCTGACTCCCAAGTTAAATTTGCTCCCAGATACCAGCTCTGCCCTTCGTCCCTTCTGCCAGCTGTGGTTTTTTTTCTATACTCGTAAATCCAGAGGTGATAAGTCTCCCTTTCTAAATGAAATTCCCAGGCGAGTGCCGTTTTCGCAGACAGGACTCAACCTCTGAAGACAGGCGGTGCCTACGACAGGAGCATCTGTTAAAGTCAAGAGTTCTGCAGAAACTCAGACCCAATCCCAGAGTGCACTGAGCTTTGACACTCATGTTAGTGTATATAATAGAAACAGACCGAGCACTGGGCTCTTTCTGAAACAAACAAACAAACAAAAACAAGCAAACAAAAAAACTTAGTAAATGATGCTGAGATGTTGTTTCCTTTGGAATAGTCTGGAATCAGGCCAAGAAACACCCAACTCTGGTCTGGGTGTGGATTCCATCAGCAGAGACCAGGGCTCATCCTTAAAGCAGGAAGAGATGCAGTCAGCTTTGTCCCCACACTGGGTAGTCCACAAGGTACCTAATGCTGCCATCTTCCTTTCCTGCCTTGTCCAGAGCCCTCCCAGAAAAGGCCATGACACTGCCCTACCCCGGAAGTGGGAGCAATATCAGATATGGAATAAGATCTAAGCTTTGATCAGAATATTGGACCACCAGCCCAGAGTGACACCACCCATAGTGTCCCCCAACGAATCACTAATTAAGAAAATGCCCCGCAGGCTTGTCTACAGCCCAATCTTATAGAGGCATGTTCTCAGTTGAGACTCCCTCTGTCTGATTATTCTAGTTTATGTCAACTTTACATAAAGCTAGCCAGCACAGACACACACTAATATCTAAATCCTAACATCTCTGTAACAACAGAGACTTGTGATCTGGTTATCCTGAGGACATCAACCCTGCCAGGCTGACGCCAGGCTTTGGTCAAATTGTAATCAGGGACAGAAACCCCTGGGGTCCCAGAAGCATCTTTTTCTTTGACTTTCTACCATCTAGAGGCTGCCAGCATTTCTTGGCTCATGGGCCCTCCCCCTCTTCAATGCCAGCCATAAACTCTCCAACTCAGAGCATCTCATCCCATTTCCTCAGCCCCCCATCAATGTATTACTCTATCTGAACTATGGGATAGCACTGCATCCATCTGAACGACCCATGACCCACTTCCCAGGATCCTCATTCACCCTGAAAAGTCCCCTGCTATACCATGTTCCCAGCACATGGTGTGAAGTACTAGATTTTGGCTCTTATTTTGGTGAGGCAGTTTGTCAGACAGTGTGTTTGCTTGTTTATCTTCCTATAAGAGCAAAGGAGCTTTTACAACTTCAGGTTTTCTAGGCTGGAGGAAGGGTTGACATGACAGGACACTGGGAAGACTTAGAATAAGAGGAGTCGTATGACAGGGTAGATTGGCTGAGTCAGGCAGACAACATTCCAGTGTCAGAGCTGCAGGAAGCCACATGGCCAGCCATGGAGGGTCCAGGCTCTACTCTGAGGAAAGTTTGTCTTCAAACAGGAGCCTCACTACTTCCTTTGTCCCTGAGTACAGCAAGAACCTTCTCCAGTCAGGATGAAACCCACTGACCATTCAATGGGATCAGGCCATCCAGGTCCTATGACTCACCCAGGGGCATCACATAGTCAACACTATGTCAAGTTCCACATGACCCATGGCCTAGAGTGATGGAGCCAATATGTTCCTAAGAAGACAGTGAGACCTAGATATAGCTTGGAGGGAAGATGGGAGAGAAAGAGGTGAGGGAGGAAAAGAGAAAAGAATGGGTTAAGAGAGGAGGGAGGGAGAGAAGGAAAGAAGAAAGGAAGAGAAGGGGGGAAGAAGAAAGGTAGGGGGAATAAAAACCAAAAGATAAGTGATGGGTGATGTCCTTCTGTATATGTTTCTCTTATTGGTTGATGAATTAAACACTGGCCAATAGAGGTAGGAAGATAGGCAGAACTAGGAGACGAAGAGAATTCTGGGAAAGGCAGGCAGACAGGCTACGAAAGGACAAAATATATATATATATATATATATATATATATATATATATATATATATGCATGCCTATAGGTCATCTGAGAAGAACCTCATTTGAGAAAATATCCCCATCAGATCAGCCTATAGGCATGCCTATGGGGCACTTTGTTGACTAATGATTGATGCAGGGGGGGATTAGTCAGCTCACTGTGGGCAGTACCACCCATGGATGGTCTTGGTGGTATTAAAAGGCAGACTGAGCAAGCCATGGGTTCCAAGCCAGGAAGAAGCACTCCTCCGAGGCCTCTACTTCAGCCCTTGCCTCCAGGTCTTCAGCCTGAGTCCCTGCCCTGACTTCCTTCAGTGATGGAGTGTGACTTGAGAGTTGTAAGGTGAAACTAAACCCTTTGCTTCTGGACATGGTGTTTTACCACAGTAATAGAAACCCTAACTAAGACAGGAGACCAAAGGCAAAGGCTTTAGAAAGACGCCTTGATATTGAACCAAGGGTGCCTCCAGGCCCCAGGATACCCAACCTCTCAGAAAGGGAACTAGAAAGCAGAAACCCCAAAGGGATACTCCTGGTGCCTGCAGACTATGGGCTGGAGGCTCATGCCAGTGCAAGGTGCAACTCTCCTGTGGTACTCTCAGGGAAATAAAAATCTCAGATATGAAGCATCTGTCCCTCTCCTTGTATATGTCAAAATGTAATTGGCAACGGTCGGGGTTTGTTGCTTTTATTGCTTTTAATAGCTGTATAGCCACTGATTGCCCGAGCTGATGGTTAATTTAATTTCTGTCAATACAATATTGGGGCTGTCTGCATATTCAGACTGTGATTAACTGCCACCGAGTCCATAATACCAGCATTATTATTACTGCATTTAACTACGTCTCGGGAGAAGACAAATTAAATTATGTTGAAAATGCTGTTGATTATCATTACGGACTTATTTGTAGAGCACAATTACTGGTGTGTTGTAAAATAAATCAAATTTTTTATCATCTTAGTATAAATTACTGTAGAGGGATGGAGAGAGGAGCCTGCAAGGGTGCAGGCCACCTTGTACAAGTCAGTGGAGCACCCGATTAAATAATAATCATGCATGATGGGTGCAATATTACAGGTTAGTAAAGAGCTATTTCATGACCACATGGGCCTCGGAGATTGTGGAGTCCCAGCCATGACATAGCCAGTTGTAGGTGGGTCCTTGTCTGTTGGCCAAAAAATACAGGTAGAGGCCTAAGGATGAATTATCCTTGGACTGTGATTCTGATTCAGTCTGAAGTCACCACTTGGGTAATCTTTTGGATGGCAAGGTGACTTTAAGAACACAGTCACATTAATAGCTTACATGGGATCCTGGCTTCACCTCTGCAATCTTCTTACAAGGTGTTCTGTTGTGTTACACCACCGTGCAAGTTAGGTCAATTCCATAGGATCAATGGGTCACAGCCTGTCACCTCTGCAACCCCAAGAACAGAGGGTGCCGAGCCAGTGGACAGAGCCTCAAATTCTAGCATGAAGGCTGCTCTCAAACTCACCAGTAAGAGTCAGGGAAGACAGTACCATCATATACCTCTTCTGCTGGCATTTTGAGAAATTCCTGTACTTTTAATTAACTAGGTAGATGGAATATTTGAGTGATTTGAATAAGGAATATATACCAAGAGATAAAAGGTCCAGGGCTGTGAGGGCAAAGCGCTAGCCAGGAGACCTCACAGAATCCTGGCCCTGCCAGCCTGCCATAAGACTGGACTTGGGTGGGAAGATAGGGGTGTTTCATCTCTCTAATTTGCTCACGTGTGGGTTTGCCCAGCACTAGCACAGTTTGTAGCTCAGGGAACACTCCTATGGAGTCTCAGCCGCCCAGGTCATCATTCCACCTCTGTGGGGGCACAGTCAGTTTTCTCCTTAGATTCAAAAGGCCAAAGGTAGAGAGGCTCTGTCTGAGGAGTGTGGGAAGTGGCTCACAGGCTCAGCTAAGAATCAGAAGAATCTAGTGCCTTGGGAGTGAAGTCACTGTTGCCTGATTCACAGGAGACCAGGATACTGGGAGGTCAGCTCGGGGCAATTTGGCCCCTTCTGAGCAAGCCACCATATGGAAGGGTCTGTCTTTGAACCCCATCATCTTTCTCTCTCAACCAGCCATTAGAGACAGAGAGAGAGAGAGAGAGAGAGAGAGAGAGAGAGAGAGAGAGAGAGAGAGAGAGAGAGAGAGATTATAGAATCCCCACTGCTTTAGAGACTGCATGGCATGGAGAAGCCCACCCAGTCATCTTACTGTTTCAGTGTTAGCTGAGAGTTAGTGACATCTGCACGAGCCATTTTGCCAGGTAAGGCCACATAGCCACAGGTGTGACCCATCTCAGAACACAGCCTACCACGCCAAACACTCACAAGTTTGTTTGTTTCTTTTTTTAATTTTTGAAGTTAAAATTACACCATTTCTCCCTTCCCTTTCCTCTGACAACCCCTCTCATTCCTTCCCTCACACACTCTCAAATAAATGACCTCTTTTTCTTCAATTATTGTTATCCAACATTGCCCTGATCTCAGCTTCCTTTACTTGGCCTTTAGCTCTTTGTCAGGAGTCGGGGTGCTGTGAGATTCTCCCCACCCACGCTAGCATGACTACTTGGTATTCCTTATTCAGTGGGGCAGGGGGAGGGAGGGTCTCCTTTAGGCAGCCCTGTTGATGAGGTATCATGAGTGACGCTGTTTCCCTGTCATTAAAAGTTTGTGTTTGAAACTAAGCGTGATTATTCTTTTTAACATCTCTCAACTTGAAGTCATTTCAGTTTGGGGGTGCTCTGGGCTCTCCGTCATCATTACATGAATAACCAGAGCAGATAGTATTCAGAGGTCAGTGACTCCACCCTACTCTGTGATTAGGACAGTAGACAGAAACCAGTCAGGGAGGGCAGGGACCCCAGAGCAGCAGTTTTGAGGATGTCCTTTTCAGAGTCGAGAGGTGTCAGAATAGAACTCTGGTTTCTGCATCTTCATTACGTTATAACCTACACCCCTGCCTAGAAGCTGTATGTGAGGACGGGAAGTGACAGGAGGCACCTGGGTACATCATGGCTGTGCCAACTGGACTGATCAGCTTAACCCCTACCCCATGCCCCATCCCAGTGTTAGCCATGAGCCCTTTTAAAGTCCTAAGGCTAGCAGCTCCTTGGCACCCTATTTCCTGGGACTCTTTCTGCTGTGCAAGTCTGTGATGGGAGAGCTTGTAGGTTCAAGATACCTTTATTCAGATAAATACCAGCCAAACGCAAGCCAGAGCGCGCCAGGGGCAGCTGAGCAGCGAGGCCAGGGAGAAGGGGAAGGAGAAGGGGTTCCCATGTGTTCACTGTTCCTTAAGAACCCATGCGGCATCATCCTGACCTCACCTTGACCACACCTGGACAGGCGTGGTCAGGCACACCTGTAGCCAGCCTCTAACAGGTGTGGCTTACTGTCCCCTACAGGTCTGTCCACTGTCTCTCCCTTTGTCTCTCTCTCCATCTTTTCCTCTCTCCTTTGCTCCCTTTCTCCCTCCCCCTCTCTCCCTCTTTCCATCTTCCCTCTCTCCCTCTCCCTCCTATGTATCTGTAAGAAGCTACTCTCTAAAATGCACCCCCTTTAGTCTGTGACAAAACAAGAACTCAAGATGCCACTAGCTAGGGATGGCTTTGGTAGCCATGAGTTTTCTGTGACCCTAGTCCCCACAGGTCAAGCTCACCAGGAGCAGAGAAAGGCTCTGCCATTCTCAAAGATGCTCCAGTCTCCCTGGGTTGTGTGATACAGTGGATTTGACAAGGTATAATAGCCTGGAGGTGGGGGCGGGGCTCCAATTATTTCCATTCTTCACAGATAAATGCTGAAGCCCATGACATGACCTAGCTTATATCACCAGTGTCACTAAGACACAAGTTCCTATTCCTTGGACTACTTACTTAGCGTTCTGGTTAGTTCTTATTGCCTGCTTGATACAAACTAGAGTCACCTGGGAAGAGGAACCTCAACCTAGGACTTGTCTAGATCAGATCAGCCTGTGGCCATGTCTGTGGGAGACTGTCTTGATTGATGAATCATGTGGGAGGGCCCAGTCCACCATGGGTGGCACCATCCCTAGCAGGCGGGTCTGGGCTATATAAGAAAGTTGGCTGAGCACGCACCAAGGAAGCCGCATTCCGCTTTGGTTTCTGCTTTAGTTCCTGCCCTGACTTCCATCAGGGTGAACTGTGACATGGAAATATAAGCTGAAATATAATCTTTTCTTCTCTAAATTGCTTTAGGTTGTGGTGATAACCACATGGACAGAAAGACAGCTGGGACACTGAGTCACACTCAGTGACAGTGACACTTTGTAGCAACACTCTGCTAGAGCTTCCTCCAGGAAGAAACCTCCTCCCTCGGACAGCATCTGAGACTACTGTTTTGATGTGTGGTCATTTCTTGGATGAAGGTGCCCTTCCCTTTACTCAGCTTTAGCTCTGCTAAACTGCACAGGAGCCTCTTCACAAATTTCTTTAAAGCTCAACAATATTGACAAACAGTACTGGGCCTTATACAGTACTGGGCCAACAGTCCAGACATTGTCCACAAGATGGTAGATGTTCTCTGACCAGGGCTTGCCGCTGATGACTGTCGTTCATCTAACCCAAGTTCCCCTCTCCCTGCCATTCTGGTTCTCCATTCCCTTGCTGTTTCTGCCTGGAGGGAAAGGCAGAGACACAGGCTAAGTTACAGAGTGACCAAACAGTCCACAAAACAGGTGTGTGTGACAAACAGCTCCCATACGAAATTGAGTTCTATCATGGTTTTCTACGAACCAGCTCTGTACATGAAGTTCCTTGTCCCCAGCATGGGCTGAGATGCAGGGAAACGTGTGACATACGAATGCGTTTCCTGTCTCCACACAATGGCACAGCTGCTCGCACCCTCCAAAACATCTCCAGTGTTCTTCACTAAGGGCATCCTACCTGGCCATCTTAACCCTTCTTAGGCCCTGTAGTAGGTTCTCCGACTTTCCTTGCTGTTATCACCCATGTCGCCTTGTGTTGTCATTGCTGTCTTCCCTGGACCAGAAGCTTCCTAAAGGTCGGCTGTGTATCTCTTTCACCTAAAAGAGAACTGACTCAGAGAAGGAGCTAGAAAACATGGGCAGAGTGAAAGCCTAGAGGAGGAGATCTATGCATGGGACATCACGGGGACACACGTGGGAAAGTCTCCCACAGCTTAACCTAGACAATCCCTCACAAGTGCACTCAAAGATTTTTTTTTCCTAAATAATTCTAGCTGTAGTCAAATTGACAATTAACACTATCACCAAAGGTCTCATAGTCAGAGCAATCCTCCTGCTGCACCTCCTGGATGCTGTGTTGAAAGTACATGCCACCGTACTCCAGTCTCAAACAGAATTTGCTAAGCACAAACTCTCGGGACAAGGTGTGGTAGAGCGCAGGGTGAGGGGGTCCTCACTTCACACAATCTAGAGATGGAAAAAATATCAATCTCATGAACAAACAAGGAAATTTCCATGGGGATAGTGACAAAGAAAAGGAGAAAGGGGGTGTGTGACAGCATCATGTGAGAGTCAGGTGACAGAACAAGATGGGAATTCTAGGCAAGGAGGTCCGAGTGGTTCCCCCCCCCAAAAAAAAACAGCGTTTAAACTCAGATCTGAGGCTAGGATAGGGGTTTCCATGTGTATTAGTCCTTCATGAAGGCCCAGGGAAGAAATGAGTGTGCACATACAGGAAGGGAGGAGAAGAGGGCCAAGACACACCTGTGGGGCTGTGGTGTCTCTTGAGCCTGGAAGGCTGGTCCAGAGAGCAAGTGAAGAGACTACAGCTGAAGCTTGAGGGCAGATGGGGTGGAGAGGGGCTCAGCAGACTGGTGAGATGATCCTGCAGGAACCTGGTAGTCAAGTCATTGCTCATGAAGGGACACAGAGAACTCTCTAGAGAGATAAGAAACAGTTGGCACTCCTATCTGGGTGGCATTTACAGAGTGTACCAAAGTACAGATTCTCTGTTCTACACACTTACAGCCTCTATGTTATCACATTCACTAAATATCAACTTTAAAAAAAATTTTTTTCCAAGTCAGTCTCTTGGCTCTGAAGGCTGAGAGACTGCCCTTTCAGGGTGATGCGGGTCTTCTGTATTGTGTGGACTGGGGCATGCTGGGAAAGGGATGGAGTCACAGGGGTAGTCTTCATCCTCTTCGTTACAGGTGACTCATGACTCAATGCTGGGCCTCAGATCTCTCTTTCCACTCTCTGGGTGTGACCTCTCATCAATGTGTCCTGCTGTGACAGCTGCTTGCAATAAGGCCAGATGAGAATGGGATTTCTGCCTGCTCTAAGTCAGGATGGAGAAGTGGAAGTGGCCAGCTCGTCCTTTCACTAGCCCCCTCTTACAGTTCCATTCACAAGCAAGACATGACCCAGGTGAGGATAAACTTCTCTCAGATGCTGTCAGGATGCCCCAATCTGAGTCCTAGGATGTCCACTGTCATCCCAAAGGACTTCTCTCAATTCCCCAGGAGGTGGGAGTTTACAGTCCCAAGCCTCTCTGTTAGTTATTGGTCCAGTTGCTATGAAAAAAAAAAAAAAAAACAGGTAGCAAAAGCATCTTAAGGGTGGA